>NW_005841937.1:3183530-3204854 GCF_000455745.1 Alligator sinensis | reverse complement strand
GGGGGACCGCAGTCTGGGCTGAACTGGCCAGAGAGGAGTTTAATTCCTTCCTCTATCTGACCAGTAGGGACCCGAGCCAAGTCTTCTGGGCGTTCCCCGCTTGCCACTGCAGCAGCGGGGCACCATGGCCCCTGAGGCAGAGGTGGACAAGGAGGAGAGTTAGTTTCCCTTCTACCCCCACTGGCAGCTGGGTCTGACCACCATTGCCACTGCACTGCCTGCCCCAGAATAGGACCCCTGCTATCCCCTCTGCCTGACAATAGAGGGAGGAGGAATAACCCCTGTCCCTGCACCTGCATCCCAAAGGACCCTGCCAGCCAGCATCTGGCTGTGCCTCCACCACATCACTACAGCAAGAGGGGGGCAGGGCCCTTGTTGGGTGCAGCAGCCTGTGTCATAATGTGGAGGAACATAAGCCCCTTCCCAGTGGGGGTACTGTGCTGCGGGGTCAGCAGACCTGCGCTGGGCTGCACATGGTAGCACCAGGGCCTGGAGTGGGCCAGCCCAAACCCCTTGCAGCACTGCCATGCCCTGCAGCAGCTCTGCTGGCCCCCACTGAGAAGCAGTTCACACTTCCAGGGCCAGCACACAATTTTTTGGGACCTCCTGCAAGAAGTAGTTTTGGGGGCCCCTGTCATGAAGAAGCTGCTGGTGGTGGTATTGGGGAAAGGTGTGGTCAGCAGCTGAAGAAGCCAGTGGCAGTGGCATTGGCAGCAGGGGGTGGGGGGTGGCAACTGGCTGAAGCCAGCGGCAGTGGCCACAGTGGGGAGGGGCGAGTGGTTGGACACAAGGAGCCCCTTAGCTGTGGGGCCGCCTGTGGCTGCAGGTTTCATAAGATAGGATAGGCCAGCCCTACAAACTCCAGGAAGCAGCCCGTCCCGGTCACTCACCGCTCACCATTCCAGCTGCCAGGTGAGGGCAGGGCTTGGCCCCCGCTGCTCAGTCTGTGCTGGGGGCAAGCCCCTCCTGGCAAGAGGGGACTTATTCAGCTGCTGGTCCTGAGGCCAGGCTTAGTGGCAGCTGTGGCCAGGCCAGACAGACCCCATTCGGGGTCAGTGGCTGCTGGGAGGGGGCTTGTCCCAAGCGCAGAGAGGCCACTGGCACCACAGCAGGGTCTGCCCGGCCCAGCCACCACCACCATTCTATGCTTGGGGCCAACCCCCTCCTGGCAGGATGGGGCTTATTCACACACTGGCCCCTAGCACAGAGTGGCAGCAGCCAGGCCAGGCAGACCCCGCTGTGGTGCCAGTGGATGAATAAGCCCCCTCTTGCTAGGAAGGGGCTTGCTCCAAGCACAGAAAGGCCACTAGCACCTCAGTAGGGTCTGCCTGACCTGGCTGCAGCCACTGCTTGGCCTGTGCTCGGGGCCAGTGGAAAAATAATCTCCCTCCTGGCCCCTCCTGCTGCAGCTAGAGGAAGGGGGCATGGCCAGGCAGGGCCCCTCAGGGGGCAGGCAGGGAGGGCAGGCAGGGAGGGTGGGCAAACCTGGCTGCTAGTGAGAGTAGAGGGGAGACTAAATCTCCTCCTTGCTCCCCTCTGTCTCAGGGGCCATGGTACCCTACTGCTGCAGCAGTGAGGGGGGAGCACCTGGCAGACGCAGCTCAGGTCCTTGCCAATGGGACAGAGAGCAGGGAATTAAACCTCTCCCTGCCCAGACCCCCACCCTGCCTTTCCCTGGTCTGGTTGAGGAGCAGAAGAGGGGGCCAGCCTGGCTGGTCTGAAGCAAAGAGCCCAGCCCAGAGAGCATGCTGGGATGCTGGGGGTCTCTGATTTAACTTAAGCAAGGAAGGGGTCTGGGACAGACATTGCTTAAATCAATTTGAGCCAAATCTATTAAGTCTGATACCACATTCAACCAGGTTTATCTCAAACTGATTTCAGCCATTTAAAAACTGGTTTATGTGCACTGAATGTCTGTCCTGTTACAGGTTTAAACCAGTTTCTGATCACTTAAACTGGTTTATGTGTAATATATGTCCCTAACCAATGGGAATTTTGCAAATGATTTTAACTAGGGCTGGTTAGGACCCCAAGCACAATGAATTTTCCTGCTTCACTCTTTAAACACCACACGTTCTAAATCTACACATACAACTTCTCCAAGGAAAAGTATTAACAGTATATGAACCTAGAGGTTTTATGTGAATTTGATCAAAATGTCCTGAGCCTGTGGAGGATTAAAATGAGATTAAATACAATAAAGCTTTCTTACAAAAAACAGTAATAGATTTAAAGCTGGGCTGAGTTACTGTATTCAGTACAAGACACTGTCAAAACCATCCATAGGGGAAGAAAATTAATTTGGTTTGTTAGTTTGACCCATGATACAGATAGAAACCACTCCTGAAATGTAAGTGATTTCTCTTTAAATTCCACATATGTGAAGGCACTCAAATGTGGTGTTTTAATTTAGGCCCACTATTCAATTCATTTTGCATCAATATAAAACAGAAAACCTAAATTATGCACAATAAACATTGGGACCAGGTGGAGGTCCGTCCCGTCCGTCCCCCCACCCTTTATTGGTTCAGCTGTACTTTTCATCTCTGCTTATAGCAAGTTTTTAGTATTCCTTTTGAAGGTGTTTTTGGGACCCTCATGATGTATGAATTGTCTTCATCATCCCAGAGAGTTGGAGTTTCAAAGTCATCCATACATTACAGTGCCATCTGGCTACTACTCAAAACTTGACTGAATCCCACCCTGTATTTTATATCTACTCTAATTTATTTATCAAATTGCTACAGCAGCAAAATTGTACAAGATGCAAAAAAAGTAGAAAAAGCAATATAGCCAAATGTTTTGGAAATGAGTTTGAAAGATGACAAATGGTGGCGTTTTATAAATTGAAGCTAATTTAGAAAGAAAAAAATGAGAGAAATCCATTTTCAGGAACATTACTCTATCTTGCTTTCACTAAGTGACTTTCAAACTTCAGTCCAAACAATGCAGACATTGTTTTATGTTCAGCTGACAGCAGAAAAATCTGGGATGTGCAATAACATATGGAGCTGTCTGACTATAGATCACCTAGTCAGCTGAATACACAGGCAGACAAACCCTTCCAAAAAACAGCCTCTAAGGGCCTAATTCTGTGGGGTGCTGAGAGCCCTCATCTCCTCCTGAATACAACAGGGATGAAAGCAGACAGCATGTTGCAGGAGATGATCAATGCCTTAGAGGATTGGGTCCTTAAGGTAGTGCCTACTCAGATTTCAAACTCCAGTGCTTTTTTGCAGATGTGCAATCCAAATGAAAACTCCTATTGTACAGGAGAATTGTCATATTGGAACAGAACGTTCCTGTAATGGCCAACACTTAATCCTTTAGAGGAAGGTGAAATCTTCCTCCAGAAATACGCCCAGCTATTTATATGGATGATCGAGTTTTAATACTGAACTTGAAAGGAAACGTATAAAATGCTACCCAAGAGTGATAGTATATGTGTGTTATTGTTTCCTTAACAAAATTACAAAATATTCTATTTATGCATTACAGCTACATTCACAGTGAGCTAGTGATCAGAAAATGAGCATTTTGGTCAATCACAAGTATAATTTGTTCCAAACAAATTATAGAAAAAGGAACAACCCTTTAAGATTTACATGTATTATGGTCTAATGAGACTAATGAGCTGAGGTTATAAAAAAGACATCATACAAAATGTTGTCCTTTGGCTCACAAAGCTTTCTACCTCAGATCCACACATGTAACATTAATATTATGTCCTTTCTCTATAGAAAAGGATATACAAGTTTCAGACAGCCAGCTTTTGTTTGTTAGTCCATGTAGTGTCTCAGCCCTTTGTTTGGGTTTGACCAAATGGTCAGGTTCTGGTCATAACAGTTATTTAGAAAAATTGTTAGGGTGTTTGCTTCATTTGTTAGTTTAGAATTTGGGTGTCAAACATCTCTTAGATATTAAGGAAGAGTTACAGTTGAAAGGCTTCATAAATAGTCAATTGTTCAAGGAAATATTATTTGATAGCAGGCCAAGGATCCACTTTACAAATTCCCAAGTCAGTATGTTTAAGTGAAAATAGGTAGCAAAGTAAGCTATATAAAGTAAGGAAAATGACATACGAGACCAAATCAGAATGATACTTTCAACAAAAAATCCAACATACATACAACTATTCCAGATGTTCCCTTCTTCAAATGAAACAAAGCATACAGTGATTGTTACCAGATTTATGATGGAAGGTGAAAACGGCTGGAAAAAATTCCAGAGGTACTGAATATATGTGATACCCGAAATCTTCAAGGTTAGGCTGATTGCCCAAGAGAACAGAGACTCCAAAGCGCTCATCATCCATCAGATATTTGTAAAACAATAAAAGATACTCAAGAAAGGGTAAAACAATAAAGAACATTCATGAACAAAATGGAAATGGATGGCCAGTAATCAAGCATATGGAAGAATTACTGCACTTAGTTCATGGATTTACTTCTACCTCCAAAAACGTAAGAGTAATATGGCAAGGAACACTTAACTACATATTATCTTGGATAGCCAAGATTTTGTATTTGATTACAAGACTCAGTAAGATTGCATTTTTCACCTCTGTAGTAATAAGTTAACAGTCTGGTGGTTAGGGTACTTTAGTGGGAAGTGGAAGATGTAGGTTCAAATACCCTTCTGGGTTAGCGGGAGCCTGGCACATGGTATAGGTCTTATCTTTAGCACATGACCTAAACCCTGGGCTTTTTCTCCATGTTGCACGCTGCAAGGAGTTATGTGCCTTCCCAAGGGAAAGTAGTTTCTAAAATCTGCTTTAATCACTCAAAATACCACCTATGGTCACGTCCACATGATCCATGGATGTCTGTTTCCCTGGGGACAAGAAACAGCAATATACTTTGTGATGCTGCTACTGGTCCCCGGGGAACACCTGTTCTACATGCCCTCTGGAGAGCAGCAGATTATCCCAGGTTGGGTTGGGGAAGCTAGGGCCAACACTGTACTGGCCCCAGTAGCCTTACTGCGGTCCTGAGGGCCTCCTGGGGCTGCTCAGAGCCAGCAGCCAGAGTGTGGCTCTGGAAGGCCAGACTCTAGCTTGGGTGGTATGCACTGCTCCCATGTATGCCACTCTGCGGGTTTTTTGTGCAGGTTTTTTTGACCCCAGGATCTCCCAGGATCCAAAAAAACCCAGCAACCCATGCTGCTACCTTGCAGTGTGGAGAACAGCTGAATGTGCAGCATGTGGTGCCACAAACATGTCTTCAGTGCCACATACTGCACAGCCACGCTCGTAGGAATGCAGCCTATGTGGCTAGGTCAACCATGTCTAAACGTGGAGTTGAGTTGGTGCCCCATTTCTATCTATGTTAACTATCACATATCCCTAAAGAGTCCAGAGATTGCAGCATGAAGACCCAATGACCCTGAAAGACCCAAGTCACCAGCTCTGGGACAAAGTACCTGATTGATCCAACCCAGAGCTTTAGACCCTGAGGTCCCGTGGTCCCTAGGTTAACCCACCAGGTAGTAAAACAGAAATAATTAACACTTATATAGAACTTTACTGTTTCAAGATTTCTCTAATTAATCCTGTAGTGCCCTTGAAAAAGCAGAGTAGACTGTTCCCCCCATTTATAGATGGGAAAAGACACAGACAAGTTAAATGACACATGAAGCACCACAAACTAAGTCAGTAGCAGAGCCAAGATAACCATGCAATACTGACTCCTAGTCATAAGATACACTAACCTCTCATGATATCTGTTCTTTCATTGACTCAGGAATAGATAAAATACTTCCATTTCTATCTGCAAGGCTGTTTTATTAGACAATAATAAAAAGGTGTAGAATTAAAAATATGTTATATGTTCTGACTGTACTATGGAATTAAAATGTATATAATTCTGCTTCTAACTATAATGTAATAATAATGATCTGCTCCTTTATTTTATCTTGTACAAGGTACCTGTTTTCTTGGAGTGACAAGTGAGAAGAGAAGGAATTTTCTCTCTCTAGTCACCATGGAGACCTTTTCAGAAAGATTAGATTTTAAACCAGAACTGGGTAGCAGTCATTTGTTATATATTCTGTTTTTCTCACAAAGCTAAGAGCCCAATCAAGTTCCAAAGGAAGTTAATGGAAAGATTCTGATTGACTTCAATAGGAGATGAAGTCTGCATGCTGTTGTTTGAACTTTCTTCCAAATTTTTGAAAGAACAGTAAGAGGAAGCTCCTCACTTTTACTGTACATGATTTTCATAGTAAGAGTGAAACCTTGAATATAATTCATCCTAGTTGGTGATGATCCAATTTTTTATGCATTCTTCACTGTATTTGAGATTTCTGAGAAGTTACAAAATTGGACACAATTTGATTTCACTTATACATACTAACCAGCTCAAATTTTTGACCTTATAGAGTTATTCCTGATTTTCACCAGTGTAGACAGAATCACTCCCAGAATCTTGCTGACTTTTTCTATAAAAACTATACACAGATCATTATATATTCCATCTCTCATCAACATGGTATCTGAACATTTAAGTGAGATGAGAATCAAGGTCTTCATTTTCTAATGATAAATTTTATGATCTGTAGTCATTTATTGCTAAACATAAAATGCCGCTAGTACCTCAAATATTCTTTGAATTAGAACTACTGGAAAACTAATCTCTTACCAAGATATACTTTACTAGCTGGGCTTGCTTGAAAGTCCAGTAAATGGAAAATTATTCCCAGGGCTGAGACAGAAGGAAAAGAGATACTCTGGAAAAATGAGAAAAATGTGGGTGGATATTTATCTAGTTAATTCTTACATAGTTTATTTCACTTTGTCAGTGAAGTTAATAAGCTTTCTTTAAAATATTGGCATACGTAATTTCACTAAACCAGGAGTTTAATTGAAACCTACAAACTAAAGCATCAAATGCTGACATTGATGCATTGTGTAAAATGAATTAACAGTTGAGAGAGGGTTTCCAATAGTCACATTTCAAAACTTGCTACTGCATTGTTTCATGTTAAGGATACTTAATGCATGTAACCCCTTTTTCTCTCTGCAGAAGTCATTCTTTCTTCCCATTTCTTGCAGGGTTTTTATGTCCCAAAGTAGATTTATATTTACTTGCTGAAAAGTAATTCAGTAGTGCTCCACTGCTACAGAAGATCAAGAAGAAAACTGTAGCTCAAAGTGAAGAGAAATCTAGGGGTTTTTTTCCCCCAAGAATGTCTGTTAGGTCATTTACCTATTTAAGGTCTGAAGGGAACATTATGATAATTTAGTCTGATCTCCTGGATGATCCCACACAAGTTCAGTCCATAATTCCTGCATCTAGCTGATAAATGAGTGAACTACACTGAAGGCAAAATGTTCAGAAGAACCCAAGTGATTTAGGAGCATGGGGCCAGATGGAGTCCCCACCACTAGGTGTCCAAAATTGCAATCTAAAAAGCCCCCACTCAGTAACTTCTTAGCACCAGAGGTTCCTTAAATTTATTTGGCAGCCTGGACTCAGGTGCTTCCCTTACAGGGAATGGTAGAAATTGGGAAATATGCCTGGAAATCGGAAAATACCTATTGCCCAACTCTTTCCGATTCACTTCTTGGCATGCAGGGTTTTCTATTATGCTTTTAAGGTCTACCACTTTCAGTGCACTAAATAGGAATGTTTACCTCAGAAGTTTGGTTTCTATGAACTGCTTTACAAAAAATATTAGTATCCCCTCACTAAATAATGCTGATTAGCCAATCAATACAGGGTTCAAAAAGATGTTTTTGTAAGTCAGCAGACAACTTTTTTATATAATAAGAATAAAACATAACCTTATTCCATTGATTTACATTATAATCAAGTTGACAGACTTTTTAAAATTGGGGCTCTTAACCAAATAATACTATTTTTTATCCACAGAATACTGACCTCTTAAATGCACATCTCTGGACTTTCATAAATTTCATAGATCCTGAATAAGATTTCACAGACTTGTTCAAAAACATTCTTCCCTGTCTTGGTTTCCTATGGACCAAATAACTTCATATCTTAGCTTCCTTCATCCCCCTATCATCCTATCTTCTTTTACCCTTCTATAACTAAATCAAAGCTGAACTCCACCACCACTCCCTTGAGCATTATGTCATGCTCGTCTCTACTCAAGTCCATCCTCCCCTCCTTTTCATTGCTGTTTTATTTTATGTTTAACTTCAGACGTATTTAGTATACTTATAAATGCACATTCATAAATGCTATGAATTCTATTAATAATATTAATGGTTAATTGTTCTTGGTAATGCTAGAGTTCAACAGCACAAACGATCACTTATAACCATAACTAAGAACAACTTCTACTAATGTTGTTATAACCATATACCATGTATGTCCGTTAACGTTCTTATAGCATGCATTAAGCATTTATTCACTCTTTTTAAAAGTTCCATTAATGTAAAACAGTACCTGCATGCCAAACCTCAATTTAAAGTTTTGCAACTCATGCATATAACAAAGGGTTTATATGACCCAATGGATGAGCGCACATTTAAGAGCCAGGGCACCTGGGTTTCTGTATCAACTTGGCCCTGTTCAACAGTAATGAGGGAGCCTGGACTCCCACTGTACTCAGCACACGTGAGACCACAGTTGGAGTACTGCGTCCAGTTCTGGGCACCGCACTTGAATAAGGACTTGGAAAAGCTTGAGGGGGTCCAGAAAAAAGCCACCCGTATGATCAGGGACTTGCAGGGCAAGCCATAGGAGGAAAGGCTGAGGGACCTGGGCCTCTTTAGCCTAAGGAAGGGAAGGTTGAGAGGGGACCTGATAGCAGCTTACTGCTATATCAGAATAGTGTATCAGGAGCTCAGTGAACAACTGTTCACTAGGGCACCCCCAGGGAAGACCAGGACCAACGGATACAAACTCCTAGAAGGCCACTTCAGGTTTAGTACCAGGAAAAAACTCCTTCACAGTCAGGGTGTCCAGACTGTAGAATAAACTCCCTCCAGAGGTGGTGCAGTCACCTACCCTGGAGGTTTTCAAGAGGAGACTGGGCAGTCACCTTGCTGAGGTCACCTAACCTCAGTTGTCTTCCTGCCTAGAGCCAGGGGGCTGGACCCAATGATCTGCAAGGTCCCTTCCAGCCCTAACAATCTATGAAAGGTACATCTGCCTGAGTAGAACAATGAAAATATATTTTTTTAAATGATTATATTTTAATGTTCACAGTAGTTCTTAAAAACCGTTATCTGTGTAATGTTTATTAGTTTTCCTGTATTATGAAGTAGTTTTCACTACTAAAACTAGAGCTCTGGAATGTAATGATATCATCAGCTGAAGACTCTGGAGGGATCAGTGGTCTGTCAATCTCAGCCTGGCTGTCTGGCTGAGAGAATTTCTCCTCACTACAGCTTTTTGTTGTGGCAGTTTCATTTTCCCCTCATGAAGGGAATACCATTTCCCATTGGTTCAGTCAGCTGTCAATAAAATACCAGATTACAAAATTCTAATAACTGTTTTACCAGCAAACAGCCAGGTTTCCACAGAGCAGTGATAGTGTATAAGCAGAAGAAACCAATGCTCTTTCTACTCCTAGGTTGTGATAGTTAAATGCTATCGATGATAGAAGTGATGTTTGTTGAAGCTTAAAGTAATAACTGTTGTTTCCCTAACTCATAGCCTAATTAAACAATATAACCTAAAGCAATGCCTCCTCATTTGTCTATAGTTAAATCTCTTATTTATATGGAGCTACATATTTCTCCTTCCACTACCCACTGGCTGCATCTACATGAGACGCTGACTGGGCAGCGGTACTAAATGCAACCAGTTACTAAATGACTGCGCACTAACCTGAATTGCTGCACAGTAGTGCCAACAAACAGTTTTTTTGTGACACTGACTGTGTAGTAGCCCAAGACTAATGCGCAGTAGCATTGTGTCATGGTCACTGCCATGCAACACAACTGTGCAGTACTCTTAAACTACCGCACAGTCAGCATCTCATGTAGACACGGCCACTGGGTAGACAGTTGACCTGGGCTTCACTCCATGTCCAGTGATTGGTTGTTTAATTTATATGAAGAAATTTCTGAATAAAATGCAACATGGAAGCAGAAACCAAAGCCCAAGTCTTTTGCCCTCTGACATGAGTGCTCTACCCACTAAGCTAGCTTCACGCATACAAGTTTCCCATCTACAAATCATTTTTGCATAGCGGCACAGATTTAACTGGAAGAATGGAGAGTGTCCTTCTTTGTCCACCCAGATGGAGGTTAGGGCAGTCTCCTGAGAAGTAGGATATGTAGACTTGTCCCTTTAGGTTAAAGAAGATGTGTGATCTGTTCTGTCTTTGTCTGGGCGAGTGCTCTAGGGCAGAGGCATAGAAGGGCAGTTCTATATGTGGGGCAGACTACTCCCAAGAAAGCACCAACTGTGCATCCAGCCACTGTTGTGCCAGCAGCTGCTTTTACAACCCACCCCCCGCAACAAAAAAGGGGTTAATGGCTGCTGCCCCAGTTACAACCTCCACCACAGTTATGCTACTGCTCTAGGGTACTGTATAAGGAGGGGTCGCTACCATAGCCCTAGCTGTGTTTTTTTTTAAAGGAAGTTGCATCTATGGAGAGCTCCATCCCATACTTGTGTTAACCATGTTCTGAGGCCCAAATAATTAAGCAAGAGAACACTAGTTTGTAGATCATGATTGGGGTTGGGGGTGAGATATATGTATAAATGAGGAACTGCTCAGCCTCACAAAGAAAGTAATAGTTTGAAGCATGCAGACAGAACTTTGGACACAGAGGGACCATTAACAGATTGGCATGCATACAAGGGTTTGATGGCAGTATTGGACTGCAGCACCTAAATACTTGTCACATCCCACTTCAGGCACTTATGCCCCCTTTTTGAGGATCTGAGTCTAAGTAGTTTTCTCAAGTTTAAATGCAAAGTAGCAGGCAATTCACTTTTGGGGTGCTACTACAAGTTATCTTTAAAACATTTAAAATCTGTGGCATGTTATGCTATCATGAAGTCAAAACAGCTTCCGAGCAGTCAACAGATTAAGACTGAATGCAGTCTCAGACGTGCTCAACTGCGACTTGCCACTAGAAATCTTGGTGAGCAGGGGTGTGGACAGGAGCCAGGATTGTATCACTCCTCTGCCCTGGTAGAGGAGGGGAGAATGTGGCTGTTACATTCAGAGAGACCATGATGTGAGTCCTAGCTTCCTTCACTCTGCAGGCAGCAGGAGCCAGACAGAGCTGTGGGAGGGAAAAAATCTTGAAAAGAAAGTTGTTTGAAGTAAAGAGAAAAGTGAAAAGAAAAAAAAAAGAACCAAAATCTTGCATATGTTTCATTGAACTGAAATTAGGACAGGGGAGTTAGGTACATACTCACACCAGGGCAGACCTGAGAGCCAGTGAGCTCACTGCATGTATGCAACATTGGGACAGAGCAAACATCCAACTGAGAATGGTTTATATTCTCTGACTCATTCGCTTCATGGAGGCAAGGAGTAGGATTGTTACTGCTGTTCATATAGGGGTGCTATAGCAAGCAGCAAAGCTAGAGCAGGCAAGAAACCATGGAGGTTGAGGCAGTATTGGTTTGGGCATTAGAGATCAGTAGGGTTAAGTTTGCCCGTTAAGCACAGTCTGCAGCTTGAGTTTATGCAGAGTTTATACACAACTGTACAATATATGTAGTTATGTATAGAACATACACTCGCAAATACTCCAAACATACACACTGTGTGCACACTCCCAAATCTGGATATGTATATATGCATTCTATATGCATTCATAACATAGTGGGAAGGACTGAGAAAGGTGCATTATGGGATGCTGGAGGAATTAAAATAGTGTATTTTATCTTCCTAGAGCAGGATAACAATGCCCTGGAATGACCTGGGTAAAAGAGATAAAAAATAACCCTCACTTGAAGTGGCATAACTTTAAAACATTGAGGGCACTGACAGATGTGGAAAAAAAGCAAAAAACCAAAACAAAAACCCAGCTCATTACCAAAAGAGGAAGCACAGTAATTTGACCTTGCTCCACAGCATCTATGTAGATTGAACACATCAGCTGGGGCTTTTGGCACTTGTAGCTAAATCTGATTCAATCTGCTGTTAAATAGAAGTGGCAAAAAGCCCTGCTTAACTGCCTGATCTATAAAGATGTTGGGCAAGCTGGGTCAAATTAATAAAATGCCTCTTCTGGGTGTAAGGAGTGACCTAGAAACCACTATTCAAAGACAAAGCAGAAGAGAATGTTATGTGATGAATGCCCATCTGCAATGATAAGGAGGAGACAGTCTTAGATAAAGGGGGCTTGAAAACAAAATAAGAAACAGAGTACTGTTTCTTATTTTTATAAGAATGAGCCTTATTTTTATAGGGCTCATTAAAATATTAAAAATCATGCCCCTAGGTGGGGAAAAAGTATGCTAATGAAACATATATGTATGTAAATGAGATACATGGCTAAAACACAGGTATAGAGACATGCTCAGTAAAGAACTCCTTGAGTCACTCCTTTATAACCAATCAGCAAACAAGGATGCTTATGAAGGCTCAAAAACTCCTGTATAAAAGATGCTTAGAAATAGTAATCTGGTGTGCTTGTTACGTGAAATTATTCCGCTCGCACCTTTTATTGCTAGTAATAAACTTTCTTTATACTTTCACCCCTGGTATCTTTATTGGCCTTTGCATACCGGGCACGATCCCAGACTTTAGCTGGGGCTCAACATGGGCATGTGCTGCACTTGGTGTGGGGGGCTCACTGAGCTGAAAGTAAGGTGGTGGAATTTGTTTGATTGGCTTTTTTTTAACCTCTTTAAGCAATCTGAGAGGGTATTTATCACCAGTTAGCACCCTTTAATGGTTGAATGCTCCTGTTTTAAGTGCCTTTATGATAATTTAAAGGTAATTTTTAACACCACCTTTAGAGGTCAATCCTCTTCACAAAGCCACTTAGCATACCTCATGCTCCCTTGGCATACCTCATAACCCTTAAATCCATTTCTGTGATTAGGGAGGCACAGGAAGGAGTGCCTTCTTGTGGGCCCATCACACATAGCCCCAATCTAACAATCTACATTCTTTTGATCTTAACCACATGTGCTTAAGATCAAACTCTGGACCCCTATTTCACCTTAATTTACACCACATTTCCTAACCATCTTTCATACACTTCGTTTGTTAAATATGTGTAATGACTTGGATTTCTGAAGTCAATACAGTTTATTCTACTCAAAGTCAGTCTGAATACTGAACTTTAACCTAAATGCTTCTCTGTATTCTTGTAAAAGTAAGCTGTCATTCAAACCTCTAATTTTCTAGTCTGCTAACTGAAGTCCAATTGGTTAAGGATATGCTAAACCAATGCCCAAGCCAGTATTTCACCAGCTCCAGGTTTAACTAAAAGGTAGCATATGGTACAAGATTCTTATCCCAAGTGTAACCCTTACAACTAAATGATTATCTCACACGCCTTCTGCTTCTATTGTCCAAGTAAAACATCAGATCTTGTGGTATGCCTGAGATACTTCTATATTTGTTCCTATCCATACATCACGTAGGTGTTTAAACCTTCTGGTATCCACAGTGTTAACTACCTGTAATAGCTTCAAATATAGTGATGGAAGCACAGTGGCAGTAGCAATTTGTCCAAAAAAAAAAAAGCATTGTTAACAGTGACCACTTGAAATATCCAGCCTTCCCCATCACCATAGTCAGGGCAACTGACTCCTCCACAAGTGCTCAGTCTGGAGATACTCTGCAAGAACAGTCATTTCTGTCCTCCTGCATCACAAGATACATTATCAGATAGGTCTGTGTGAAGAAGCAAGTATTTGATTAGGCTTTGGATTCGGTCGATTTGGTGATTCAAATCACTGTCCCGATTCAATTCGGCCAATTCACATTTGTAAATTCAACTGCTGAATCAGGCCAAATCTCCTCTGAATTGAACAGGCAGTGGTGACAGTGTCAGTGATGGGGGCATGGTGGGGGCATGGAGGCCCCACCCCCCACCCACTCCCCCAGCCTCCCCCATGGCTGCCCCACCCAGCCCCAGCGTCCCAGCAGCTGTCACATTGTGCAGGTATAGTGGGGCACTGAGGCACTGGGGGTGGTGGGTGGGGCTGGGAAGAGGACCACTTAGTCAAATACTAAACACCACCCAGCGTATAGAAGACAGAATCAAGAAAGGGATGATAAAAGTGCTGACCTATCAGCAGCATTTGACAGTCAGCCCATGAAATTTGCTTGCCAAAGTCTTCTATGATACGACACACAACTACCACCTTGTGTAGCTCATCTGATCTCTTTTGGAGAATAGCTATTTTTACGTAGAATTATACAAGAAACAGAGCTGCTGGAGACGACAATGAAATAGCCTCCCATAAGGCAGCGTACTAGCACCAATCTTCTTTAACATATATACAAAGACCAACCCTTACAGAGCAACATGAGGAGCTTCATACATGCTGATGATCTATGTATCATGATGCAAGAGAAGGATGTCACCTGTTGAGAACAGACTGACTTGTGCAGTAACTGGCCTCTCAGATTATTACAATAAGAACCAGCTTCACTCCAACTCAACCAAGACACCTTTCACCTATGCCATAGAAAAGCCAAGTGGAAATTAAACATCACTTGAGATAAAATCCCACTGACTAATCACCTGAACCCTATGTACTTGAAGGTTGCATTGGGCTGAATATTTGCTTTCAAAGCACATATAGACAAGATAAAAGGGAAAGTCAGCATCCGCAACAGCATACTTTGAAAGTTGGTCACTTCAAAGCAGGGAGTGAACCCAGCTATATTATGAATGACTGCTGTTGCCTTGTGTTACTCCATTGGAGAGGGCACATGTCCAGTATGGGAATGATCAGTTCATACTGAGAAACTAGACCAAATTCTAAACAACAGCTGTTGTGAAATAACAAGATGTCTACAGCCAACACCAAGGGATAGCCTATACTTACTGTTTGGCATTGCACCATCTGATATCAGAAGAAAGGTATTGAGTCAAAAGGAAATATCTTGGCAGATGGAAAACTCCAGGCATCCAATCTGTGGTCACACAAAAGTAACGCGTGAAAGAGTTTTGTGACCAGTGTTGCACCCTTGGACACAATAATCTCAGCCGTACCCTGTTAGTAATGTATGGAAAGATTATGCATAATCAAATGCCCTGAAATGGACCTGGAACCTCAGAAGGACCTTCCCAGAGGGACTAATTCATGCTGGTCAATATGGTGATGCCTAAACTGCCTGTGTATGCAAAATGAAAGATCAAAAACAAACATGATTAAATGGGGCTACTGTAATGACATGGATATCAGGGACTGGACCGGATGATCCTTCGGGGTCCCTTCCAGCCCTATGATTCTATGATATATGTGAATGCTATGAAGTGCAGATCATGGAGCACCTACTTGTTTGCTGACTCCTTGGTGAGACCTGTACAAAGGAAAACCTCACTGCAGCAATGGTAAGAGCCACCCCTTGTGCAACATTCTGGAAAAAACATCTAGTTTATGCCATGAGAAGGAGGACATAAGAAGGACATGAAGGACATAAGATTTATATAAATATTTTTAAGACTGGTGCTATTGTAGGATTGGAACATTCACCGCTTTGGCCCATCCTCTCTGCCTTATTAATGTTCCTGCCTTTGAACAACCACATGTCCTTCTCCCAAAAACCACTGTATGCTTTTTACTATGCAGCTTGTAATATGCTTCTCTAACTAACATGTAAAGTCAGCACACCTCTTCCTCCTCATCCAACTTCTTCCTCAAGACACACTGCAACTGTGACACTTACAAAAAATTAGCCAGCTGAGGATGGCCTTTATAGGTTTATACATGGGAAAAATACAAGAAACTTTTAAATGAACAGGAACCATGAAGCTATGCGTTCAACTAATCATAATATCTGTGTGATTTCAATGCCATCCTTTCCTTCCTATTGTCTCTTACATTAATTTGTTGTATCTCCATTCCAACTTAAATTGTAAACTCTTAAAGGTAGAGAATCTGTTTCATATGCAAATCAACCAGAGATCACTCTGAACTAGTCTCAGAAATAATGGGCATTTTTACACGTGTCCCATGGGGGTCGCTTTAGTTAGAGAGCCACACTAATTAAAAGTGCCTGAGAGTCGCATGCATCAGCATCCCCTGCACTGAAAAATGGCTCATTCAATGAGCTTTAGTTCAAAGCACTTCACCACCATTATTTGTCATTGGGACACTGACACACATGGCGTCAGAGTCTGCTGGAGCATGTTTATTTGTATGCTCCAGCAGACTTGATTAATTGAGTGTGCTCCAATGCACTAAGTTTCCACCATGTCAGAGCTGGCCCTGACATGTCTACAGGACCCCAGTAGCACTATCTCCTTGGAGATCAGCTGAACTACTTTCATGGTCGCAATGCACAATATAAATGCTGTTGTGACATGAGCAACTTCCAGGCCTGGTGCTAATATGGCCCCGCCCCTGTCTCTGGGCAAACCACCCACCTCTTTCTCCTGCCATGCCTTGATGTAATATTATTTTGATGTTATTAATCAGGAGGCTTCCCTTTGATCTGCCATGGTGTCAGGGGCTTGATGTACATGCTCCAACAACCCCTACACATGCCTCATGCCTCACAGATGTCATACTATAAAAATGACATCTGGGCTGCAGTCAGGTCAAATATAGCCCTTTGTAAGGCTGCTCACATACACCCCACTTGGGCCTCTCTCTTACTCTCCCCCTCTCACAAGGGCCTCTCACACTACACCCCTCTCTCAAGGGATCCTTAGGCTTGTCCACTCATACCTGAAACAGCCCTGTCCCGGCCTTTTGGGCCTCTCCCATGACCCTCATCTGGGACTGCTGACTCATCCACTTACTCTCTTTAGCCAGCCCTGGCCCAGCCTTTTGGGTCTTCTTTGACCCTCATCTGGACAGTGACCGCTGATTCACCCCACTCCAGGCTTTCTTGGCCCTAGCCCCTCACTGGGCTATTCCTTACTCCTGCACCCTTAGGCAAATACGCCACCCCTCCTTGGGGCTTGGGGTCAAACACCCCTTGTGGCTCAGCCACTCCTCTCTGAGCTCTCTGAGCTTAACTGACCTCACTACTCCACCCTGGTATTCTCAGGGCCCAGGGCCTTGCACCCCTATAGGCTTAGGTGCTTCACAAAGTGTGCCTGGACCCCCTTTTATGCTCCTAGTAACCCACCCAAGGGCGGGGGCAGGGGTTTAGACTCCCTGGCCTGCCTTACACCAGGGAGGTTCTCAGTCCTGGTATTTAGGTGGCTCTGCCCCACCACAGGCAGGACCACCTGGCCTCCCTATCCAGGCAAGGTGCAGTTTTAGGTCATGCCCAGGACCAATGAGGCCTCCTCCTTCCCCATAGCCTCACCCTTACCTTTGAGTTGTTCCTGGAGCAGATGTTACTCCTAGCTGATGATCCCCCATCACTGTGTATTGCTTTAAGTTTTCATAATGCAACCCCAGACAGCTATTAAATAAAATATAATACTTTTTATATCACTTGTGTGCAGGGTAACTGGCAAACGGAGTAGTGTTTCAACTTCAAGTGGTCTTCTGTCTATTAAAATCTGCTTTGCATTAAGTATTTATCTTTCAAATATTTAATGAACACAAAAGCACTTACACATTTATATTTTAAATATTTTATAATAATAATTTAATAACAACTTTTTTATCAAATACATATAATTTTATGGGATTTCAGTCAACTAACCAAGTAAAATGTATCCATTTTTATTGAATTGCCACCACCTTTTAGATGCTAGTTTTTGTCATTTCCTTGAATGACAAAATTGTATGCCAAGCATTTTACTATGTTTCAAATTCAGCATGAAACAGAGTAGCCAATATCCAGGGAGAATTCTCATTTGATCTCAAGTGCAACTCTAAGAAAATCTATAACATAGCAATACCACACTAACAATAACAATCATATTTTTCTACTTTTCATCTGACTAAATAAATGCTTCAGAAAACTCTTAAACAAAAGGACACATAGAATAGCATCTTTTCTTTAAAGCTATGAACACATTTCTGTACCTTTTTTCTTTTTGTTTCATTAGTAAAATACACTAAGTGCATTTGCATTAGAGAGAAGTCTAAAAAATTATTGAAGCAGTATCAGGCAGAAATTGGCCCACCCGCCATTTTTCCCCACTTTTCACATAAGCGCTTTCAGCTTCAATTAATTTCCCCATAAATATGAACCTGGCATAGTTTTCCACTAAAAGCTTTACTATTTCTTCATTTCTAATGCCAAGGATATTTTAGATAATAAAACAGATTTGGATTTTTTCAAGGGATTATGGACTCTTTTAAGTTGTCTCTCTCATTCCAGATCAGCTGTGGCAAAAAAAAAAGAAAAATGACATCAGCTACTAATCAAAGAAGAGTATGAAAAAAAATGAAATCATCATCAGGAACAGTCATGTTGGACCAGCTGGCATTCAGCTCTCTAATAAATAGTTATTCTAAAGTTACATCATGTTACCTACAGGGATTGCTAATTATCTACTTTTAAAATAATTACCGTGTGCAGAACATCTGGCGATCACTACATTTTTCTTCCCTTCATCCTTATAAAATGTAACACTCGATTGTGAGTTCTACCACACATGCAACCTAAATATGCCTTGAGTCAGCATTAATGACAGTAAGGAAATGGATTCAGCAGCAGCTCCGTTACAAAATGTTCAGAGGACCTAAAAGGATCCTTCAGACCCAAGGGTGTTACAGAAATCTTTGAAAGGAGGCAAGATTTCAGCTGGTTATTTTAAATAAACAAGAAAGGGGCCACATAACGGGGAGGGATATTATTGTCATGCATCTGAAAAGTCAGAAATCCTTATTCAAAATGAGGCAGACATCCTAGCCTACTTTTCTTAGCTGCACATTATTCTACTGGAATACATCAGCTAGGACAACATCAGAGGACTTTCTCTGCCAGAAGTAGGAAGGAAACAAAGACAAATAAGCAGATCCATCCTGCCCAGCTTTTTTTATGATGGGATTCGGTAGGAATGAGAGGCATGTTTCAGTATGATTCTTTTAAAAAAAGACAGGAGGGTAAGACACTCAGTAATGAAAACAAAAGCCATCCAAAGATAAAGAAATTCACCATTTAGAGAACACATTGAGACCTTTCAACACAGTCCAAAATATTTCCAGCCAATCTACTTACCTGCCTAGACATTTATATGATACACATCAATACTGTAGGAAATCTGGAACTTCCTGAAATAGGGCCAGATCCTATTCTACGTATTCAGCAAGTAATGGCTTTAGGCATCTGAGTGTAATCATTACATTACATTTATACCATCATTACATTTATACCATGCCATCATCTTTAGCTTTAAGACTTTCACAGAAAGCAGAAAGACCCTTTCAGTTCTTGCATTCATTGTTGACCAGGACTCATGCAGGGTAGAATAAAATCAAGCTGAGGCACCTAATAGATGAATAGAATTTGGCCCTGTACATCTTGCAAATTCTAAAAGTAAGCACAGGAAAGGATCACTACATCTCCTCCCTTCCTCCCCACTCCCTCCTGCCCTAAACATTTTTAATGTAATGGTTTTGTGCAAATGCCATCCAAAAACACAAGTTGGTTAGGTATGCACACAACTTTTACAAAGGTAGTTAGCTGCCTGAAGTCAGGCAGAAGGCAAGAAGCCACTTTAGGGCATAATACACATACATTTGTCTGCTCCGACGTGCCAGAGATCCTGGCACAGCTGAAATACTTGGTGCTTCATTGCATGCATTTGTATAAATGGCGAAATGCACATCAGCACTGAGCAAATGGCTGCAGTGTGCTCGTGAATTAAAACAACATTGATGTGTTTTAGTTCAAAAGTGTGCCGCCATCATTTTCTCAGTGCTGACATGCATTTTACCATTTATATCAATGCAACGCTTTTAAAAGCGGTCGGTGCTGCGGTACAAACGTGTACAAATGCCTTTAGAGACTAACTGATCGAGAGAAGCAAGAGCTTTTTTAGGCAGCAACCTACTTTGTCAGATGCTGTGAATCATCCATCCTACCCTAGTACTTTCTGCCTAACATTTACAAACTTAATCATACAAGACATTAGAGATGCATATAAAAACTGTTATTCAAATTTAGCTTTATATTTTTGTCCACATTCAATACAATTAAGTATAAATATGAGCAAGGCATAGCCTCTCATCCTCCATTACCAAAATGAAATAAGCATGTGGAGGCTAGGCCCAAACAGTCTTAGCTAGGTGGACATTTCCAGCAACTGTTGGGTACCTATGAGAAAACATCACGTCTCTAAGGCTAGGTACAGATGTAACACATATCATGCAGGCAGAAAGCACTCTAAAGCCGTAACTGAACAGAAGTTCATGGCTCTTACAGCACTTTAAAAATGGCAGATCACATTCTACGTTAACCCTCAATGGATGTGTGCTAATCTAAAGTGCTTTCTGTTAGCGTGCTTTATCAAACATCTGTGCCAGATCTCATCAAGGGATAACTTACAGCATTATTGCCACCATCCCAGTTGAAATTGCGCAGGGTTGTGCTCCAGCCTTGGGTAAAGCCCCTTTGCTCTGCCTGAGCCTGGGCCAGCCCTTCCCCCTTGTCTGTCAGTGACAGCCTCTGATTCCAGCCCAACACACAGCCTTGCCAGGGAACTGGAAGGCGGGGAAGGGGGTTTCTGTTCACTCAGTCACCTTGGCCCCACGGTGCACCACAGCCCATCTGAAGTGGGGGAAGGGGTCTGGGGTCTCTCCCCCACAGCAGCCTGGGCCAGGCAGCAGTGCACCAGTGCTTCGCGGGGTTGGGGTTGTAGTGAGAGGGCCCAGGGTCTCTCTCCCTACAGCATCCCAGGCCGGGCAGTGGTGTGCTGCTGCTTGGTGTGGGGGTGGCACTGTAGGGGAAGGGCACTGCAGGAGAAGAGCTATGAAGTCTCTCCCGGGAGGGGGGTGCTGTAGGAGAAGGGCTCCAGGGTCTCTCTCCCCACAGCTACCCCCGCTGTGGTGTGCCACAGTGGAGGCCAGGCAGGGAGGCTGTGGGGAAAGGGACAGGGTCTACCACCCCCTCCCCCCTGTCACTGTTGCCCATTGCCAGATCAGTTGGGGGTGGTGGGTGGGGCTGGGAAGAGGACCACTTGGGCAACCTCCTGGGAGGTGTGCAGGAGCTCCCTCAGTGCCAGTGCAGGCAGGGTCTGAGCCCCACGTGCCCCCTGCCCCCACCACTGAACACTAGCCACTCTTCACAGCGAGTCAATCCAAGTTGAAGCTCAGGCTCAGGATGCAATGACCCCTCCTAAGT
>NW_005841937.1:3160893-3183515 GCF_000455745.1 Alligator sinensis | reverse complement strand
AATGCAGGGGCACAGCAGGACCAGGCACAGCTCGTCTGCCTCGTTCTTCCCACTGGGCAAAGCCAGTGCTACAGCCCTGGCATGGCCATGGTGTCTTCTGGACCAGC
The DNA here is from genome assembly GCF_000455745.1 of Alligator sinensis. Classification (NCBI taxonomy): domain Eukaryota; kingdom Metazoa; phylum Chordata; order Crocodylia; family Alligatoridae; genus Alligator; species Alligator sinensis. The sequence continues at coordinate 3,183,408 of NW_005841937.1, read as the reverse complement.
TCACTGCTCCGAATGCACAGGATGGACTCAAGCCATGGTGCCTGCAGGGGGAAAAAGGTTGGTCCTCACTCCTCCTGCTGAGCCACATTTGAACCTGTACCCAGCCTTGCACTGCAATGCAACATATCCCCCACCCAGTGCCTGCACCCCCAGGACCCAGATACACAACTTGGTGGGGTCAGTTGGTTGGAGCATCATGGAACATGGAGACTGCAGCAGCCCAAGTCTAGTTCCCACTGACCCTACTCTCTTCTGGGCTGTGCAGTGTTTGGCTGCTGGCTCATGCTGCCTGGCTCACCCTGCAGCAGCCATCCAAAGTTGGCAGGTACCTAAGCCCCTGAACCCCATGTTGAAGCTGGGTGATTCTGGGCCTGGAGTGTGGGGCGTGGGGCTGCCTGTCCAGGCTGGGGATGCACACAGCAGGTGGCAAAGCTGCAGCACTCACAGCCACCTCCCAAGCCTGGCAGGGGCAGGGAGTCCCAAGTCCCATCCCGGTACCCTGCCCCCCACTCCCAGCATGTTCCTGGACCACTGGGCCTGAACAGAGAGAGCAAGCTCCAGGGCTGCAGCACTGGCTCTGCCCAGTGGCAGCAGCAAGCCGTTCCTGCCTCTAACTCTTAGTCCTGCCAATGCTCACCAAGCCTCTAGTGGCATATCACAGCTGTGCAGTTAAAAGGCAGTCAGATTTTTTTTGCCTTAAGGTGTGACTGCTCCACTAAGCCAAACACCACTAAGAAATTAACATTTGTTCAGCTTATAGCATAAGGTTTAACTAAGTCCTAAATATTGAATCTCTCCTTGTTTGAAGGATGTATTATGGGTATGGGATAGAAGCAAGACTGACCAAAACCTAAAATACCTTACCAGGTACCTAAAGGGATACAAGTTATATAATTTAGAAAATCCCCAAAAGGTATAGAGAGATAGTGTTCCACAACTGAGTGGTGATGAGCAGGCAGGGAACATTTTCAAGTGACTGGAGAATCCACTAATGCACAGGTCGCTGAAGAAACCACCCCAGCAGTAGAGGTCTTGTGCAATCCTGTAGAACCTCCCATGGAAAAAATCAGGGTAATAGTGGAAACACTGACTTCTCTCTTCTAGAAGGCATCTCTCCTAGAGTGCAAGGAGTTGTGTTGGCACAATGATGCACAATTTACAAGCCACTTTACACTTAGTTGTCTAAATGGCAGCTGAGCTCTTTTGAAAATCTGGTTTGGCAAGTATAAGAACTACATTAGCAGTATACTGCTAATATTGCCTCATAAGGTTGTTTTCAACCTACCCATCTGTCTTTCATAGAAATTAGGGATGGAAAAGCCCCATTAGATCATCTAGTCCATATCTTTGCCAACATAAGATTGTTCTACATTGTGTTTCTAGAGCCTTGTCCAGTTTTTAATGACTCAAGAAATGGTACTCCTACCACTTTCCTCAGGAGAGCATTCTATATTTTAAAAGACTACATTGTTAAGAAATAATTCCTGCGATTCAGTCTAAAATTTCCCTTTGCTCATATTTCCTATAATACCTATTATATTCATATATTGCCGAATATTGCATGGGCCAAAATCTCCCGCAGTTGCATCATACAGCACTTTAAAAACTGGAATAGCCCTGGTGTAACTTGGAGAAGAATTTGACCTGTAAAAACACCCTGCATTTCTTGATGAAGGTAGCAGCTTTGTTTTCATGGCATTCAATAAAACTATAAAGGGTATAAGCTGGCAAGACTGTTTTTGTCATAGAAAAGTCTGCAACTGTACATTAGCCAGAAATGTGACTACAGAAGATCATGAAAAAAAGAAATGACCATAGACCACTGGGATTTTATAAAGAAAAAGAAAAGGTGATGGGGAGTATATAGATAACAGACAATGTCACATGCCAGTAAACAATTTGCAGACCTAACACAGCCCTTAAGCAACTTTTTTTCCTGTTGTAATAACTCTGTTTGCTGCTATATGGCTGCTGTGCTTTGGCTCTTTGATTCTATTAAAACCCATCATAAACAATAACAGTAACAATACCTCATTGTTAACCCCAAGATTTTTTGGCTCCCAATAACAGCCTTTATGCAGGGAGTGTTCTGTATTTATACATTCTTAAGTTATGAATAGCCCTCTCAGAGGATAAGAAAGGGGTTGCTGCTTCAGTTCCATGCAACAGGCTGCTTGGAGATTTATAAATACACATTCCCCCAGTTGCAAAACTGCATATACAATTTTTTTTTCCCTAGATCGTTGTATAAATCTTTTAATGAACAGACCTAAGCATTCCAAACAGGAACTGCAAATGCAATTCCTCTTTAAATTTTAATCTCCCTGGGTTTCATTATTGATCAAAATGCATAAGACAGCCCCACAAGAGTAATACCATATGTAACACTAGAAAGAGGTGTGTGTGTTTCAGCGTCTATATCTTTATATGTGAAATGTAATCTGAATTGGAGAATATACAGCATATTAGAAACAGATGAAGTTTTTATGACTTCCACTGATTGGCCCTTCAATTAGTTTTCTCTTTAGTTCTTCCAGAATTACTTGTGACATTTTATTCACTGGCACAACAATAACAGGTCATTTCCAGTAACCCATAGCTAACCCCTTCTAAAGAGGTTTAGGAAATTCTATTATTTCCTTTGGGAGAGTCTGATGTCAGTACAAAGACTGCCCAGAAGTGGAAGAGTTAAAATTCCACACAGTAAATCTCTTGAGCAATTACATAACCCAAAACAAAGGAAATAAAAATGTTGGTTATACAGGTCTCATAAAATTGCAGTAGAGATACAAAAGCAATAAAGCCCTTTTTCTATGTTACTTTTTTGAACCCATCAATCAAATATTTTATCATGTTTCATTCACCAGCTTAATCTGGGAGGGGCACTTCATATCTGGACCTCACAAATGTAACTTTAAATCTGGTTAAGACTACAAGTAGAAGGCTGAGTCTTAGTTTTGCCAAGTTGTTCTCCGACCTCCTGCCAAGTCATGGACTTGCAAGTGGACCTGCGAGAATAATGCCTCTTAGGCAAAACTTTTCTCAGCTCAGATCTCAAAAATATTTCTTGCCCAAGCAGTCAGTTTGAATTTGCCTTATTCACAGTTAACATTATTCTCCAGAGTAAACCTGACAAACACTAAAGCCTGCATCCCTCCTTCCCTAAGATTCACTCTCTCTATTTTTATATACACCCCACTTGTGGATATTTTGATTTTGACATTTTTCCATTCCAAAAATCCAGAAAGAAGCCCCATGTTTGTCCTTGCAGTAAGAGCCAAACCCAGTGAGAGCTATTGGCACTCTCTCTCTCTTTCTCTGGCATCACTGTCTTTGATGATTCTCAATGTAAAGCTAAGAGCCAGATTTTATTCTTAATCCAAAGCAAGAATCAAACCCACTTAAACTCATTTATGCATTTGGTACAGATATTAGTGCAGGTTACAAAGGAGTCAGAAGTAAGTAAGGTAAAGTTCTTGTGAAATTAACTGTTATTCTTTTGCCAGCTGAGCATATAACTTTAATTTAGATTCAATAAAGCAAGCACATCTATGTTACTGAATGTGAGTGAGCATAAGGAATCTGATTGAATGTGCATCAAGAATCACTTGTAAATTAGGGCTTTGGTACATGAGTAAAGATTCGTATCGCAGCAAGGGAGAGTAGGCTGACCTAAAATCTTAATTATACTTGAACTAACATGTAACCTCAGTGATGTAAATGGTTGAGGTCTGAAAGTCCACAAAAAATCTGACCAAAATAAACTGTCAGAAGTAAATTCATAAGCAGCACTACTGTACTTAAATTATAGTTCTTCTGAAAAGCGACACTTAAGTTTCAGGGGTGTACTTAGTAGCTGTGTTGGTCTGAGACCTTTGTAGGGTTTCATAATTGTTTTGTTTCATTTATTCAATAGCAGATTTATTTGGTTTACTTTCTGTGTTTTTTATTAATATTATTTTAATTCCAGTATGGTATCTAGAACCTATTCTTTCTATAATTTGTTCACCAGTAAAAAAAAAAAAAAAAGGTACAAATGAAAATATTCCCATAGTAATTGCAGTGTAATGTGCAGTTAAGAGACAGATGGCATTAAAGCAAGGTACTTATATATGGCTTTTTCTGGGATGGAGTTTCAGCAGCAGCAAAATGCAGAAACTCAGTTCTTGGAAAAATTCCTTATCTTTGCAAAGATGAACTGCTTTACTCATAGATAAAAAAGGTAAGTAAATACATTTCATCTGAAAAAAGAAACAGTGTATGGACTAGGATAAAAGGTGCTATAAAGGAAATCTTAGCTGAAAACCTTCAAGATATTAAATATCCAATTTCAGGATTTTCCTGCCTCCTTTTTTTTTTTTCCTTTTTCTTTTGGAAGATGAAAACCTGAGTTCTTGTAGAAACAGGGGAATTCACCTTGGGAAGTGCCCAGCACTTCCTACTCTGACAAAGAGAATAAAAAACAATTGTGGTCGTATATTTCACACTGAAAATGACTCAGTAAAAATAATATTATAGACTTCTGTCTCTTGCTGTCTGTAGAGAAAGGGCTATTCATTATTAAAAGTCCTTAGGAAAAACATCTTTGCCTCAGTTCCCCAACTCTATACTGTAGATAGTAATACTTCTCTGTTTACCTTTAATGTTGTGAGGTATAAACCCCTGTAAGGTGATCAATTATTAAACTTGTAAGGAACATGCACATCAATGGGATGTGGTCTTCATGTAGTCAGACCATTTCTACTTATTAATTTAGGTATTAGAAAGAAGATGAGTCTATTCATACTGTAGGGAGAAAACAACTTGTAGGCTTGTACTCAAGTCACTCTTTTCCCCTTCTAATTAATAAGTAAATATTTAGACCAGTTTTTGCAAAAGCTAGAATACTTTTGTAACTTTCGGATACAATATTGTATCTAAAAATGGTAGATGCACTATTAATATCACTCATACCTCTAAGTACCTGAAAGACAAGTGGCCATACAAAAGAGATCAAATTAATGTGAGTGTAAGTCAGCATCCACTGTTCTTTGAGCCCACAATTTTTGGGTGCAAAGAGAAACGATGGATTTAATTTTGGTTCTTTTGACTTGATTTTGGCATCAGGTGTCAACCTCTCAGTAGTCAAAATCAAAATGATTCATTTCTAGACAATCAGCCAACATGTCAGTTGGTAGATGGCATAAAGACCAGCATCTGAAATATCCAGTTTATGGATCCAATTGAAACACCATTATTTTGCACTACCACCCTGCAGAGTAAAGCTCTGATAAGAGGCTTGTGTCATATTGTATTTACAAATTCTCCATTTTCAAAGATAAATTGGAAGTATATGATTTTTCAGGAATATCTGGATTCTATCAGTATGTGATAAACTAAGAGGTAACTTTGAAGCTGTCAACACAGCTACCTGGAAGTCTTCCAAAAAACTAGATGGGGAAAAAATGCTTGTACTCCTTAGTATCTGAACTCTGGGATTATTGTCAAAACAAAATGAGTAGAGGGAGAGCCTCAGGTTTTTCTCGGGCTTTCTTTTTTTTTTTTTATTATTGTAAATTATACCATAGATTTAGAACAGATCTCCACAGTCTCTAGTCCAGCCCTCTGCACTATTGCAGGATTTGCTGTTCCTAAACAAACCCAGACAGGGATTGTCCCAGCCATCATCCATTTATAGCAACAGAGCTGACTTTAGAGAAAATGATGCCCTGAGAGATCTTGTATTTTGATACCTTCCCACCCCTCTGTCACCCTTCCCCATGTCAGCAGCACTGCTATAGGCAGAGGCAGGTGAGCAGGGGCAAAGGGTACAGCCCAGCAGGGAGTCAGAACAGCGTGGTGCTACCACCCACTTTGCCTGGCCTGGCTCCTCCTGAGCAGTAGTTGGAGGCAGGGGCAGTGGGCTGGTCTGAGTACCACTCTTGCTTGGGGTGGGCGAAAAGCACTGCTGTGAATGTGGGCTCCTCGCACATGTGTGTGTGTGTGGCACATGTATGTGCATGGCACCCCCCTGACCACGGTGTCCTGGGCAGTCACTCACATTGCCCACCCCTGAGGCTGGCTCTGCATATTGACTTCAGAGGGATGCAGAGAGAGCTGTTCCCCAGGATCAGACAGCAGCTGTTATATCTTCATAAACCTGTAGCAATACAAGTGATATAAATGACCTTAACTCTGATCCTGGAAGAAGCAGAATTAAATGCAAAGCAGTTTCAAAACACAGTGTTATGCAAAGGAAGCAGTTCCTGTGTAACAACAGTGGCACAGTCCTGAACTGCAGCTCCCCCTCTCTTTTTTGAAGCTACTGGGCGCATCTACATGAGATGCTATGACAGAGTATAGTAGTAATGCTCTGAGCAGTAATAGTACTCTATGCAGTCATTTAGTACTTGCTTTAGCATTACCATTACTGTGCAGTCCTGGTGACGCACGGTAATTTTTCGATGCTATGTTGTTATAGCGATGAACCAGTGAGCTGATACTACATAGCTATAGCAATGAGCTATATCACCGTAGCGCATCGCTACAGTGACCAAGTGTCTAAAAATAACTGTGCATAGCCAGAACTGCGCAGTAATGGTAATGCTAAAGCAAATACTAAATGACTGTGCAGTACCAAATGTGCAGTCAGGGGCACCTGTAGACATGCCCACTGTGTATATACATTTGTTTATACACATGGATGCCCAACCACCCCCTCTTGAAAACTTCCAATGAAGGCACTTTTCCAATTTCTCAAGGCAAATGACAAACCAGAGACTTTTGTTTGTTTTTAAATAATAGTTGATCTATATGAATGCATCCATCTCACCCTTCTCAATTGGCCATGCCACAGACCGGAGTGAGAGAAAGGGAAACAAACTTAAACAATACCAGATGAGGTGAACTACTCTGAAATGGTTGTTCAACAGAATCTTACAAGAGGTGGGGGGCTGAAATATTTCATTTTTCACATCTCATAGGGAATTATTTAACCTTGTTTGAGTTTGCCAGATATGAAAACAATGTGTTTTTTATATTTAAATGTGCAAGCTTAAATTTATCAGCTGTATTTATGGTGGCATAAACTAGTGTATTGGGAGTAAATTATTTGGAAAACAGGAGTGATGCCAGAGTAATCTAATTTGCACTGATTTGGAATTCTGTATGTATGAGTGGACATTACTTCTTTGCTCTACATTGGGCAAAATTGTGTCAATTTATTCAATCAGAGTGCCACAAAAAAGATCTTAAAGGTGTCTTAAAAGCTGAGGACTCCCTTACATTCATGACAGCACCACCGACTGTCAAAGAACCCTCCCAAGAGTACAAAAAGCCTGGGATTATGACCTCTATCAGAGATAATCTCTTAATTAAATCAATAACCACAAACATTTTGCAAAATCTTAGTGGTACAAGACAGTACATGGTTGACTTTTGGCCACCTGTAACAAACATTACATTGCAAATAGTTGCTTATTCTTTTTTTGCAAGAAGAGTGTGTAATCTTTTCCAGGGTTTAGTTGCCCATTTTCACAGATGACAGGAAAGTAGATCTGGTTAACTTTGTCCTGAAAGACTATTAATTGAAATAATAATAATTAAAAAAAGTTTTGGAGTACACATTGATTCTGATTAAATTTAATCTTTTAAAATACTTTGTATACCAATATCATAATATTGTGAAAGCAATTTTTATTCATTCATTTTAGAAAAAGGCAAAAAGAAAGTGCAAACTTGAAACTAAATGTTTCAAATTTAAACACAATTTTGAGTCATTTTATCCTTTAAAATTTCATTTTGTAGGGAATTTAAAATATTCACTTTTAGCTCAGATTCAGAGTGGAAATGTGTTTCAAAATAGCAGTATTTCTTGTAGAATTCCTTTCTAAATACTGGCCAAGGACTGGCCAGAGAAAAGGAACTTCTAGCCAAACTTTACACCTTATGAGCCAGATCAAAAAAAAAAAAAAAAAAGCAGGGTGGGGGGGAGCTGAGAATTTAAAGTAGGAGTTAGATGGAATTTAAGTGCCTAAATCAACAATTGCAATCCAAAATAATCCCTCTGTTGCAGCTCAACCCTTGAAGAGCAACATAGTTGCATAGATGTCTACCCTGTACCAGCATTCATACAAGACTAGCTCTGGGTTCAGTCCAATACGAAGACTACATTTTTACTTTGAGGCAATCATGGTGGCATGATGGTGTTGGGATGCTGTTCTGTGGATCTGTGCATTGTATGCAGATCAGATCAAATCCCATCCCTGCCTTCTGATGCTGTTATGGGTGGATTTCCCACTCTAACAAATGTTCTTCTATCACCAGAAGCATGTGATAAATAGTGAAGCTGATTTTTTTTTCCAAACAGATGAAGAGGCGGCACTACTGGCTTCTTTCAGGCCCATACATGGGAGTGTTTGCAAAGGCTGGCATATAGCTAGCACAAAATGCAAGGACTGGAAGACTTCATCCCTCTGCCAGCCTGGAGGAAAAATGGAGTCGCTACTCCTCTGGGTCTGGCTATCCAAGTTTCTCAGGAGGAAGCAGCAGATACAGAACCTTTCATTTCTCAGTCATGAATTCCAATCCAGTCCAAATTCATTATTGTTTTGCTTTGCTTTGTTTTCTAACCTAAATGTCACTTCACAGCCCCTGTTGCTGGAAGCTCAAATCAACTCCTACTGGGACAGCTGTTTTCCTTAATTAAACTACAACCACAATTGGTTTTAAGACAATTTCCTTATTCAAGGCCATTTCCAAAACCTGATTTCAAACCTAAGGAAAAAATATTTTAGAAAAACACTATTTGTTGCTCTTGTCATTCCATCTAAGTTTTCCCTTTGCTTTTTTATTATTAGCTTATTTTAAGGTTGTAAATAACTGGTTTGCTGGCACTTGTCTTTCACAGCTCAAACACCTCTACAAAATGTGGCCAAAGATGTCAATTTTTCAGGTAGGGATTCTCAAATCTGTTCCAGATTTAGATTTATGTGCTGGCAAACCACCCCATAACTTCTGATGAGATACCCAGAGTAAGTGATTTCTCAGATGATTTCCTTCCCTTCTTGCATCATTTAATTATGTCATATTTCTTTAGTTTGAATTCTGAATTTGAATACAGTTTCATGCTCCAAATCCTTAGAATAATGAATTGCATGAATCACTCACTGTACCTGTATTTTTCTTCTAAACTGCTCCAGGCTGCTGTTCAGATCAGTGTTTATAATCTCATTTTTTATGATCCCAGCAGTGCCTTATAGAAACTACAGTAGCTCTCTGAAGGGGCCAAAGACTATTGTATATACATCCTCTCCCACATATCCCCCCTCTAACACATCTTTACTGGAGAAATGATCAAAACATTCAGTAAAGCACTTCTGGGTGGTAATTCAATTGCGTATCCTGCGAAAAAACACACTTGCTGCATTCAATGTGATGGCAGTTCCCTCAGTGCCCCTACAGATCTATACTGTCCGGAGGGGAATGGAAATTCACAGACTCCAAAAAACATTCAAAGGTAGTAGCTCACTTGAACAGTACAGTTTAGTATCCCACCCTTATTACAACTTTTTCACCCACAAGATAATAATAACATTTGCCAGGAACAAGTAGACTGATAGCATAACTGAAGGACAGCAAATTTCCAGGATAAAAAATGAATTTTACAAAATAAAATCCTATCAGTCATTTACATTAAGCCATAGTCTCTTCCAGGTTTCTATACATTTGAATGTTGAAACCATATTTGTCTCTGGCATCTGGCAATGTCATTTAATATGTTCCTATAGCCTTGCATGCAGTTAAGCATGCACTGTATATTATTTTATGATGTTTGAATTGGAATCGCACATTCTGGGTACAAGCATTCATGTTTTTGCAGATTCTTGTGTAAAGCTGGGAGAACCTGTTTCCAATTTCATGACCGTTTATCGCTAATCCAAAATGACTGCAGCATTACCTACAGACAGGAAGCTGGATGGGGACTTGTGTGTTTTGGATACATCATGCTCTTCCCAGGAAGCTCTGTTAAACTAGTTTTATGCTTACATGAGGGGAAGACAGAAGTTACTAATGGACATGACTGTGCCTAATCTATATTTAGTTTAGGAAAATAAAAGGTAAATTTGGGATGTGTCTTATAACAGTTTCTTGTCCATATGAGGTCTAATCATAATTCCTCTTCAACATGTCATTCAAGTTCCTTCTTGTCTTTCTTCAAACTCAAATTACATAGAAGTAAAACTGTTCCCTTTTCAGCCACTTGCAGTGAATTTAACAACTTCTGGTCTCCAAGATGACTGTTATTTTTTCTTGGAATAACTGAAGTGTGATTTCAAAATATTTCATCTCTGTTTGCTGTATCACCTTATCCACCTACAGGAGATTACAATATATTTTAAGTCTATAATGGGTCAATGAAAACATTGTAGCATACTCCTCTGGGCAGCCACAAACAATGCCTACAACAAGATAAATGAACTGTCATCCAAGACAACTCTAAGCAGCTTGACCAAGTGGTACTTAACTTTTTATGAACTTCTAAAACTTTGGAGGTTCATTTCTGGCCAGCAGCTGATCCTGAAACTCTTTTGTTTAATAATCTTATAAGAAAAAATTCTTTCCTGATATTTCTAATATTCCTATTACATTGAATAAAAAGGGCTAAAAAGAATTTGCTTTCTTTCTCCCCGTTTCTGGATCTTCAAGCCTGTTCTTTACCAAAAATCAAGGAACAAATATGAGAGCACATTTTTTTCCCTTAAAGTTAACTGCTGTCATGGGATGGAAACAGATGTCACCTAATGTCACATCTGTACTGCGATAATTTTTTTATGACAGCACAAATGGCAAGTAGATAGATGTTCCCATCCTTTGTCTGGCCATTGATGTTTTCTTTTATTGTCACATACCTCTATTTGCTTTGTGGTGGAAGAATGTGAGCAGCCCAGAGTTGCTCATGTTCTCCAGACACCCTAGCCAAGTGCTCTGGGGGCTTGAGGGTCCCAGTCCTGCTCACTATGGGAATTCCTATGCAGGACTGTGTCCCTCAAGCCCCCAGAGGACCTACCTGGCTTTTCCTGCTTGGAGAGAAGCACCCTGGGGAATCTTGGGGCACCTCCCTATAAGCAGGGAAATTTTGGATGGGTTCCCTGCTCATGGAGAACTGCCCCGGGATCTCTAGGAGCAGGTCTCCATAAGTAGTGAAAGCTCATGCCTCTGCACCATCCCACACCAGGACCTGTGCCTCCTTATGAGACATAGGTCGATGAGGACCTGAGTCCCAATAAAGAGCCATGGACCAGTGAGGGACATAGGCAATCCCTGACGAGAGGCAATGGGTGACATATATTTCGCCCAATAAAGTGAATCAGATGTGGCAGGCTGTGTCCCACCATAGTTTGATTCATTTCATTTGGCAGCATCTATTTTTACCCATGGAACGTGGTTTAGCATTTACAGATTGGTCTACACTTTAGGCAGGTTAACAGCCTGTCCAAATCACTTTGGTTTTTTTCCCATTTGGGGGCTAGCTTTTAAAAGAATGTATTGTGGTGGTCACATGTCTAAAGATAGTCTCTAGTTTTGCATCCCAAATATCTGTATTAGCACTTGGTTACAAACATAATTTAGTCCCTTTATTACAGCTTTTGATAAAACCAACTGGTGGGTTAGGTTTCCATTTAATTGTTAAAATTTATGTCTACAATGAATTAACGCTCATCAATTAGCACAGGCAGGAAATTGCAGGTGCAAAATAAAAGGCCAGGCTGAAGCCTCTTGTAAAGTTGAGCAAAGTGAATAATACCCTGAACTACGCATGGAAATGAATGGAATTTTCCAAAACATTATTTGTTATCTAACTAACTCAGCTCCACAGCACAGCACAAAGGTGTTGTAGGCATGCCACATTTATTATTCCACCTGCTAGTTTCTCCAAAATGTATGTAATTTAAAATATGAACATATCTTTTTCTTTCTCCAAACACTGCAGTCCTACATAAATATTCTTATTGGGTAGACACTAAACTTAGACTGTTTTTTTCCTTCTTGAAAAACATTACAAATAGTAATTGTTCAAGTAAGAAAACTTTTTTTTGTCTCACCAAGAAGTTGTGCCAGAAGATTTTGTTTGTGTCTGCAAAGTCCCTGACCAATGCCCCTTTGTTTAAGAACATATGGCACCATGGGCATTCTACATTGCCTCCAGCTGTGGTAGGGAACATCACAGTAAACCAAAACCCACTGTATTCATGTAATAGCCTGAAAAATCAAGGTAGCTGCCATTTACTGTATACCTAAGTGCTGCTACTCTATGGACGTGTATACACATGACACTGCATTGCTGTAGCAACACATTATGGTGATGTAGAATCCATAAGTATCTACACATGGCCAGCAGCTACTTCACCATAGTGGCGCACCTTCCTGTTACAGCACACCACTACGGCAAAGTAGCTGCTAAAAATAACCATACACTGTGTACATACAGCACAGTAGGACAATTACTGCATCATGCTTTAGTACTTCCAAATGGAAGTACTAAAGCATGAGGCAGTAACAACATCACCATAGACCAACATGTTGCTGCCCACTAAGGAGCACAATCTCATGTATGCTAATTGATAGGGATCCAGCAACACTGTAACAATGGCTGCATTAAATTTCTTTCTTTATTTGGCACTCATTTGGAAGTTGGCAGTGAGTGCTTCACAGCAGTACTCCTCAACACAGTATATAGTTAGTGTAGGGACACCCCATTACTTATTATTTCATTTGCCCCGAAAGACAGGGTTATGTAACTTACAACATAAATGCATCATTCTTTAGCCAATGTATAGTATGAACACATGAAATTGATGAAGATTGATATAATATTGACTGAGCACCTTTTTGTATTTATTTATTTATTTATTTAAATATAATTGGGATTAATTCTATGAAGAATTAGTCAATTGTTAACTAACACAGATGTGGATCTCACATCATTATCGTGTTTTTTTAGCATGGTTTACCTATCTCAATATAGTTTTAGAAACTCCTTCAATTCCTTGTCATAATTTTATTATAGATACTTGTTATTTTGTTACTGTAGGTAGTAACTAATCTTGTAATGAAAAGTTAAATTAAAAATCATCAGAGAAAACATTTTAATATATGTTCACAATCAAGTTTAGATATAGATAATATAGTAGATATATATTGTCCAGTAGATATATTCAGTAATTGGGTTTGTAGGAAATGAAGGACAAAGCCACCTTGTCCCTGGCCAGAGAAGGTCTTTTGGTGTGGAGCCTGTAAGAGCTCCTCAGTGATCAAGACACAAACGCTGTTCCAGATCCTGAAGAAGTCATCACTATGAGGTAGCTGCAAGCAGCTTTTTAATATAGAGTCATTCAGTCTTTCCCCTTTCCCAAATGTAGGGCCTGTTAGTTATTCCAGCTATTAAGAGCCTTAGGCTGCATCCACGAGTGGGAATATGTAGTTTGTGGGTCCACTTGTACTGCATTCTTTTCATGGTGCCTCAAAAGGCTTTGGGCACCATGAAAAGAATGCAGTACAAGTGGACCCGTTTGCTGCACTACATATTTGCAGCACAGCAGCAAAATTAGATACTGGGAAATCTTAGTATCTAAAAAACCTGCAGAAAAAAGTGGGGTGGTGCACATGGCTGCAGAGTGCACTACCCAAAACTGGAGCCTCATCAGCCAAAGCCATGATCCAGCTCTGGCCAGGGTCCATGCACCCAGATTGCTGCCGCTGCAGCCCCAGGAGGCCCCCAGGATCCCAGGTAAGGCTGCTGGGGCCAACCCAGGTGCTGGTCCCAGCCTTCCCTACCCCACCTGAGGCAATTTGCCATGTACAAGAGCATGCATGCAGAAGCAAGAGGAAGAATCACGTAACCCTTAAGAAAAAAGTCACAATAGCAAAAACCACAACTATCCACCATATTCACTTATTAAGCCTGAAAGAGTCTCATGGGTAGAATAGGTGCCAGAACACCTGGGTTTTATTCCCAGCTTTGTCAGAAACTTCCTTCATGACCTCATAAAAATCACTTAACTTTCCTATTCCTGAATATTTGCAATATTGGGATAGCAGTGCTTCCACACCTAGCAGAAGTGTTATGGGACCTAATTAATTAATGTGTAAAATGCCTTGAGATTCTCATAGTATGGCTGTTATAAAAAGGTAAATTATCATTCACTATGTGACCATGAGGAGCAGAATGCAGCTTTTTTTCAAGTTGAACAATACATACACACACATGCACACCCCCCCCCTCCAAATGTTTCAACTCTAACATCTTTTGTCTGGTGTCTGTGTGGGCCGGTCGCGATCCGGGCCCTTTTTTGTGCTCTACATGGGCTGTGGCCAGCAGCCTGGGCACGCAGGGTCGGAGAGGAGGGGCGCGACAAGCTAGAATTAGGCACAGACTCGTAGCGGTAGTTTTAAAGATTGTTTACTTACACCAAAGATGGTCGTGGTGTAGGCTGGAAAACATGCTTGAGTTGCGGTTACAGACAGGAAAGAATAGAGGCGGACAAGAGTTCTAAACTCATGAACTCTAGCCCAATCCGGCTGAGGGCTCTAAACACGTGAGCCCGTCATATCAACTGAAGAAAGTACTTGTCTGAAAGAGCTCTGAATAGACTCACACGAAGTTTGCTAGGCTCCGTGGAACTTGTGCTCTGAGGTAGTCCGGTCGTCTGAACAACTATGTCAGTTGTTCCAGCTGAACTCACACAAAGTTTGCTAGGCTCCGTGGGTCCGGTTCTTTTGCGTGCAGGGAGGGATATGTCTAGGAATCTATCGGCGACAGGGAGAGGCCAGAGGCTGATCAGACCTCTGTTGCCTGCTTGAAATGCACTGGGTCCGTAAGGATCCGCAGTGCTTAGAGATCTTCACACAGCGTGAAGTCTCCTCCTCCCGGTGTTCGTGGAGTCCTCCAACTTGGGCGGAAACCACTCAAGCCTTTTATACGGCTAGCAAGCCAATCACTAGCCGCCACGTGTGAATAATTTAGAACTGGCCAATAATGGGGCTCAAATTAGCATACAAATGGCGGGAACTCTTTGCAACGAGCATGTCTGTGCTGCAACAAAGAAATGCACCCTGCAAAGAAAGCTTCAAATTGGCGGGAAATTCTCCCTTGCACCGGGGTTTTCCTCTGCAGCAGAAAACTCCACCGTGCAAAGAAGCTGTAATTTAGCGGGAACAATTTAGCAGTGCCAAAGCACACAAAAACAAAAATCACACCCTTTGGGTTGTGACAGTGTCCAGGGGGTGGATCTGGGTGGTGGGGGTGCACTGGTATATTTGCGCCTTTCCCTGTAGCATATTAGCAATGGAAGAATGGCTTGACAACCAGAGGGGAATACACCTGTATCACCAGAGCCTGCAGATATGAGAGACAGAAAACTAAGGCAGGCATGGAGATCAAGCTGGCAACCAGAATAAAAGACAACAAAAAGTCCTTCTAAAGATACATAGGGAGCATTGGGCTCCACTGTGGGAACCCACAGTCGATGCCCACAAAAAGGCAGAACTCCTAAATACATAGTTCACATCAATATTCCTGAAATCAAACAGAGGCTGTTCACCTGACCAGAGACCCAGGGAACATGGGGAAGACAACAGACTACATGAAATCAGTCCTGAACAGGTGAGGGATCTCGTAGAACACTTGGGCTTTTTCAAGTCTGCTGGGCCTGACAACCCACACCCAAGAGTCCTGAAAGAACTGGCTGAGCTTATAGCCGTGCCTCTGGCCAAGCTGTTTGAAGAGTAATGGAACTCAGGAGTGGTCCTGGACAACTGGAAGAGGGCCAATGTGGTGCCCATCTTTAAGAAAGGCAAAGAGGGATGATCCTGCAAGCTACAGACCGTCAGTCTGACACTGTATAAAATCTTTTAAGGAAACAATCAATTGCAAGCTGGTAACTGATGGGGTGTTAAGAAGCAACCAGCATAGCTTTGTTGATGGTAGGTCATGCCTGACAAGCCTTGTGTTCTTCTACGACCGGGTAACTAGCCATCTAGATGAGGGACAAAAGGTTGACATGATTTACTTAGACTTCAGTAAAGCTTTTGATTCTGCTTTCCATGGGCGTCTCAAACAAACTGGAGGGAAATGGGCTGGACCAGTCTACAGTGAGGTGGGTGGACAGTTGGCTTAGAGGCCACTTCCAGAGGGTGGTAATCAATGGCATGGCCTCATCCTGGAGGACCGTCTTCAGTGGTGCTCCCCAGGGATTGGTGCTTGGACCCATTCTCTTTAATATATTAAGTAATGACTTGGATAAGGGGGTGGAAGGCTCAATGATTAAGTTCACGGATGACACCAAGCTGTGGGGAAACACAGGCACATTACAGGATAGTGTCAAGATCCAGGATGACCTTGACAAACTAAATTCATGGGCGGAATGGAACCAGATGAGGTTTAACAGGGGTAAGTGCAAAGTCCTTCATCTGGGTAGGAAAAACCCTCACCACAACTATACAAAAGGAAGTACTAAGTGATGGCACAGTAACAAAGGCACTGTAGGGACATGTGTAGATGTACCCACTGCCTGGAAATAGCAGCATCATTTCTATTAAGGCAATACTGAGGGAGTCAATTGACTGAATGTCTCACTCTGATCTACCCAGTCCCTTCTAAACTCTTTATTCCACAGGTGTTATCAGTCCTCTCTCCTTTTTAATGGTCTTGATGTTCCACCAATCAAGCTGTCCTTTGTTATTCTATTCTGCTGATTGCTAGCTTCTCTTGGTAATAAGGCTGCTATTTTACAGTTCAGCAGATTGCTTTTAACATGTTTCAATGAATCTTAAACTTAACAATATAGCTCCCTAGGTTCCCAGACTATTATCAAAGCTTCTAGGTTATTTTAAGTAGATAAAAATATGTTTATATGTGATGATGCACTTCAGCCTCTGAACTCCTTTTTTCAAATTTCTAGATCCACCCATGCTCATATTTTCCACCTCACCTTTTACTTTAATGATTAATTAATTTTTGCAATATTCTTTTGAGGTTACATACAAACACATTTAGAGGTAGGAAAATATTAAGGGAGTTAAATTTTTTATCCCAAGAGAGTGATTTATTGCCCTGAACTAGTCATTTAGGCTCTCTAAGAAGCTCCATATACTGCTCAGGGTTTATTTATGGGAAATGTACAAGGATAAATATCCCTCCATCGTGAGGTAAGGCTTGAGTGCACATCTCTAAAGGCAGAGTTATCATGTGAAACAACAATTAAAAACAGTTTTTAAGTGCTCTAATAAAGATATGAGACCAAATTCATCAATAACTCCAGCTTCTCTGTTCTGACCCTGCAACACAAGCTGCAAATCTGGTTTGTCTAGGTTAGGCAGAGTTTACAATTACTTTGCATCATCTGAAGAGTACAGAAACAAACATAACATTGTAGTGAATTTGACCCAAAGAAAATACAACACTGCTGATGTATAGAAGTGTTACCATATAGATCAAGTGGTTCTCAAACTATTGGGCCCCACAAGCCAGATGACTGGCATGGGGCCAGTTTTCAGGCCAGATCCTGCACAGGAGATTGGTCCATAGTCATGATCCAGCATGGGGTCAGTACATGAGATCAATCTACAGGTGTAATTTGGTGTACCAGCCCAGCTCCACATGTTGGAACCAGATCCAAAGTGACCCTGTGTATCAACACAATCCAGTGCACGAGGCCATCTGACATATGGGCCCAGAGCATTAATTGCCATGGCTCTGGACTCTGCCACAAGAATTAGCATTGTCACTGCTCCCCTGCTGCCAAATTTCCAAACTTGTGGGGAGCTTTGCAAGCTCAAAAACTCTTCTCTATAGGCTGGATTTGGTTCGTGGACCATAAGATAAGCACCATATGACCTGGCTTCTATTCTATTACATATTGTCATCATAATCTAGACCTAGTCATAGCTTCTACTAGTAGCCAGGGAAAAATCTTTCCTGTGTTCTGTGTATGAGTTTTCTCTCTCAAAACCATTTTGTGCATGTCTCTTTAAAAATACTTAAAACAATACATAAAATGTCTTCAAAATGTTCCAAAACAAGTCAGTTTTAATGATACTTAGAATGCCTTTCATTACCATATATTTGAATTATTATGAAAATTGGCAAATGTTGTACCATTTTAAAACCCATTACCTTATACAAGGAGATATATATTTTAAATATAAGTGCAATAAATTTTAAGCAAACATATAACAAATATACAGAAAGTCTGGGGGTTTTTTTCCACATGGGAAGAAATTATCCCCATTACAGCCATTTTATTATTCACTGCAGACAGTTATGTGAAGCAGATTGCATTCATTTTATTTTTCTGCTACAAATCTAGAGATATTTTTGCAGATCCCTAGTATACAGTTAGCATGATAACTGAACCCTGTAACAGACATAATGTAACCGCAGCATAAAACCTTTCTCTAGAGCTCAATTGACTGGACTTTATGTTTTAACTTGAGCTTTAAGGAACCTGCAGAGCAAATCATCCCTAGTTTGTCTCTGCCCTTGATCTTCAGAGATCCATGTCTTTATATCCTTGACTTAATCATGCTGTGTCTTAAGATTTGTACTTATAACTTGATTTCACCTAAATCAGTAGCAGAAAACTCCCATTTAGTCACTAACCTATTTTATATTTGAAAAGTCCCTTTTAATGTTTCTAAGTAGTCTCATAGCTCATTTTAAGTTTTCAAAGTAATTTTTTAAAGATTTTTTAAAAAAATTTCAAACATAGAAAGAGCTCTCTCTCATTGAGCAAGTTAGAAATTATGTAAGCTTTTGACACAGACACACAGGAAAAGAGGTATCTCAGTTTTTTATCTGTAAAAAAAAAAAAAAAGATGCTTACAGCCTTGTACAAGATTTACTTCCATGGCAAAACAAATATTCAGTGTTGTTTGCAAATTCCTTAGTCCTGTAATATACCTCAAGGAAATTACAGAGAAAATGGTGGCAGCGAAAAAGAGACCTGTTCTCAAATCTCAAAATCTTTTGATCCCACTCGTAAACCAGAAAAGAACATAAAGGCCCATTGGGAAAATTTACCTTCAAAAGTAGGAACTCTTTCTTTTAAAGACTTTGCTGCTCAGGTTTTTGTCACCAGACTGTTACGACTCTCTGGTAACCGCCAACAACTTTTAACACCTCTACTCCCCTGCTATTTCTAATGTAGACCTTTTCTCCTTTGACAGTCCATTAAATATTGGGAAGTCCAGGCACTGGCCTCACCTTACCACTTTTCAGATTATAAATCTCATTCTCCATGAAACAAATTTCTTGAGAACCAATCAGAGACTTCTGAGCATATTCACTTTTAGCTCACTGAAAATTAACTGCTCCCAGGGTTGCATAATGCCTCTCACAATTGTGGAACAGTGTTCTGCTCACCATGCCAAAATCCATTGCGAGGAAGGTCACAAAAATGCATTTCAAACTGCCTGGAAATGTCTAGTTTGTGCATTCTCAGCCATCCATCTGTTCTGCTCAGGAACACAAGGACAGTGAAAATCACATACTGAAACTTCCGAGCTGCCATAAACATTTGTGATACTTTACACACAGAAAGTAAGGAACCAGTGCAGCTTCTGAAATCATAAGGTGGAGCACTGATGGGATTTACCAAATGCCTAGTTTTCAAAAGATAATGCTGTAATGATATTTCAGTTACCATGTAAATAACAATTCCTATAGTTCCCACATAATACATTTTTCAGCATCTCTCAATACACATTATGTAATGAAGCTCACCGCTACTTAACAGTTGTTGCCTTTCAACCAAGAAGCAATAGATATTTGAGTGACAATTTCATAGAACCAGAAGAATTTTCAAAAACACTTAAGTGACTTAGGATCACAAGTCCCACTAGCCAGAGCTGTAAAGGCCTCAGTTCCTAAGGGCTTTTAAAAAAATCCCTCCCATAATATATTATCATACTGGAATGCAAATATTTGTTAGTCCTTATATGACTGTTAGTAACTGTATGCAGTTGGGATTGATATTCGTTAGTATACTGGCAATGTTGTGATAATTTGTGGCTAACCCACATCACCACTATTTAAAATGTTGTGAAGAGCAAAGTCAAATATCATCTCATCAAATTTTACTGTCAGAGGACCATATGATAACAATAGACATTATTCTCCTTGTCTGTTTTTGTTAAAATACATTTCTCTCTCACACAGTTCCAGCTTAATTACTCATAAAACTTTAGAAAAACTGCTTTGGGATGAATTATCTCTTTTACTAGAAATGTACTCTCTCTAAAACTGAGCAAATATTAACTTCACTCTGTTTTTAACTTCCCTTTTCTGTTCAAGCACATGCCTTTTCCCCCTATACTCAGGAAGCATTTTGGTCATGTGATTCATTCCTCTGTTTATGTTTACTTTCCTGTAAATATTTGAGCTATTTGTTCTTGTGCACATAAATACTGCCTGGAGCAAGCCTCCTGGCCTGCCTGGCACATCTTGCTGGCTGCCACTGGTGCTGAGCTCTGGCAAGATGAACTGGGCAGCTTGGGAGACTTGCAGGAAGGCTCCATAGAAGGATCGGGCCCTTCAGCAGCCACTTGTCCCAAGCTCTGAGGGTCCCAATCCTTCCTTCTATGGAGTGCTTCTGTTCCTACTGCCTACTGAAAGCCTTCCTTCCCCCTTACACCTTTCCCCCCCCGCCTGCCTGCATCTGTGCTGGCTCAGGCCTTTGACAGCCCAAAGCAGCCAAGTATTCAGTGAGTGCTAGGACATCCCCCTGCAAGGAGGGGAACAGGGGCACTGCAAAGGACCCTGGGATGTTGGAGGACACCAACCTAACATGAATCAATAGGGGATATGGAACAGAATTAACTTGTATCAGTTTATGTATAACATCTGTATCTGGCCAAACGCTGTTGAAAACTAGAAATTTGCTTTTACTTTGTCAAACTTCTAGCCCAGGAGATCTGATTTTCATGGTATATCACTGCAAAGACTTCCAGTCAATTGTCCAAATGATTTTTCTGGCATAATTCATTTCAAAGTAGCAAAACATCTCACAGTACAATTTACATCCCTTTTTAAAAATGTTCAGAAGAAAACAAACCTTTGAACATTTATTTCAGTTAAGTCAATTTAAACCCTTTTCAGTGCTCCTTCTATTGAATTAGTCATATGTGTGTGTCCAAATCTGATCATTTTTATGACTGTAACAGATGTCTATTGGTGGTCTCAGGTTCCTTCATCAAACTAATAATGAGTAACTGAAGTGATATCATTGGAAACAACTGAAGGAGATTAGAAACGAAATGCATCATTTAAGACGTGTAAGAAATTGCTTTGTGAACCTATGTACTCTAATAAACTTTGCTCATCATAAAAATGTAACAAAAGGATTTAATGCAATAAATCCATTTTTTAATGTAATGAATAAATATTAAATAATGATAGAAGAAATGATTCACTCTGTTTCTTCTAAATGGGTATTTCCAAAAACTGACTGAAGCAGCCTTGTTATATACTCTCATGTGAAGAAATGAAAATGTCTAGACTAAAATATTTTTAAATGTGGTACAATGAGCAGACTTCATAAAGGCTACCCAGGGAAACACACATGGAAAAAGAATGAACTATGCTGGCAGACTACTGTGGGAAAATGTATCGCAGCGTTCCTATCACAGCTTCACCTGGCCCACAGATTAGCAAAGATATCTTCAACCACATTACTATGAATCCTTCACTTTTCTCTGGCATTGAATGCATTATCTCAATCATTTTTCAGAGTAAAGAGAGGATGAGGATGAAAATGAAGAAGTGGGAGAAGCTAGCAGTGGAATGGTAGTTATTTGGATTTTTTTCAGAAAGCTGTACTTTCACATACATTGTACAAATTTTGCAGCAATAAAATTCTGTGAAAGCATCTAAATATTAATGCTAAATTCTGTACTATCAGTAGTATAGAATCATAGAAATCACAGAAAATTAGGGTTTGAAGGGATATCAGAATCTCATTTAGTCCAACCCCCTGCTCAAAGCAGGGTGTGGACAACTGTGCCCAAATAGGTTCTGTCACCAGGACCAGGCGCTCCTGTCAGTTGGGCACCAGTTCTTAGGGCCAGACAGCTTGGCTTCTATTCCCTCTTACTTGTGCGGCACCCCTACAACTCACCTGCCATGTCTTGATTTTTCTAATACAAAGGAAGGATCCTTGGATGTTTACATATGTTCTCGTGAATATCTTGAGTAGCTCGTCCTTGGGGCTTTTCCTCCTCTTATCCCCCATCCATGAACCAACCAGGTCTTATATTATAGCCAGGCTGTGAGATGTCTGGTGAAAGGATGATGCAGACAGCAGTCCACTCAATTAGCCATGTTGGTTTTCAGCTAGTGGTCTCAATTAGTTAAAGAGTCCCTGGGCAGCTCTGTCTTGGGTCACTACCCTGGAATCATCCTGGTTTGCATCAACCTTGGGTGACTGACCCCTTTATCAATAGTATCCCAGTTGCTGGCCATCCTTACCTGAGCTCTGC
>NW_005841937.1:3064230-3160883 GCF_000455745.1 Alligator sinensis | reverse complement strand
TTCCCTACTTTGCCCAGCCTGGCAAGGTCAAGGTCTTTGGCTGGCCCCTAGGCCTGCTGGTAAATCATGTCCATTTTGTCCAGCTCTGATAAATTATTAGCCTGGGTTTAGTGTTTCACCTCCTTAACACAGTTCACTGACCTGCAGTTCCCTCAACCAGTGGGGCCAGGCTAGCGTGTCTTTAATTTAAATACTAAAGATAGTCCAAACTTAAAGCAATAACATGACCCCAGGTCCCCTCCTGGAACAGACTCACAGTTGCTGCTTTAACTGTCCTTTTGAGTAAGGCGATGTCTCTTTGGGGCTTCTCCTGTGGAGTCGCTCCCTCTTCTCCATGAGGATCTGGATCCTTAGAACTAAAGGCTCCTCTGAGCCTCTAGTTCAGCAAGCAGCCTCCAACTCTGTTCATTTTGCCCCTGCCAGGGCACGCTGCAGCCAGGTTCCATGCTCCTTCAGCCATGGGCCCAGGTCTCTCTCCCCTCTCTGCTGGCATGGGGCATGCTCTTGTGATGTCCATCCCAGGGCACTAGACAACCTGCTTCTTGCATGAACTAGGAAATCGGGGTGGATGTGGTGCCTGTTCTCCACTCCACACCACTGCCAACCCTGCAGGTAACTCCCAGTCCCCAGGAAGTTTAATAGCATCCACACCCCACTCAGGGAATCTGAGGGGGGTACCAGTTGGGGTCTCACCACCCTGGGACCACTCATCAGGGGACTCCCCACTACTACACAGAACCATCCCCACCTAGATCATCCCAGCCAAGGCTTTGTCTAGCTGGGTCTTAAAAACCAGCAAGGATGGAGAGTCCACAACCTCTCTGGGTAACCTGTTCCAGTGACTTACTACCCTCCTAGTGAGAAGGTTTTTCCTAATATCTAACCTTGATGGGTGGCTATAGATGTACAGTGAGGCTGCTCTGATGCACTGTAAATTGAGTCTGCTGGAGCGTGGTAATTACCATGATCCAGCAGACTCTAGATTTCGATGTATCAATGTTGGGTTGCTTTAACTAAAGCTTGTTCAGTAAGCTTAATAGCACCCCCACCAGCATTTTTCAGTGTGTGGACACTGATATGTGAGAGTCTTCAGGTGCTTGAATTAGAGCAGCTCTCAGATCCACTCATATTAAAATGCTCTTCCCCTCCCCGCACTCCTGGAGCACATGTATAAATGCACAAATTCTGTTGCTGCAACCTGAGACCACTGCTCCTTGTTTTGTCATCTGCCACCACTGAGAACAGTCTAGCTTCATTCTCCATGAAACCACCCTTGATATACTTAAAGACTACTATTAAGTCCCCCCTCAGTTTTCTCTTCTCCAAACTAAACAAACCCAGTTCCCTCAGCATCTCCTCAGAAGTCATGTGTCCCAGCCCCCTAACCGTTTTTGTTGCCCTCTGCTGTACTCTGTCCAATTTTTCTACATCCTTTCTGTAGTGGGGGGGTGGGGAACTGGACACAGTACTCCAGATGTGGCCTCACCAATGTAGAATAGAGGGGAACAATCTGTTCCATTGATCTACTGGCAGCACTCTTACTAATGCAGCCCAGTATGCCGGTAGCCTTCTTCACAACAAGGGCCCACTTTTGGTTCATATCCAGTTTATTGTCCACTGTAAACCCCAAGTCCTTTTCTGCAGAGCTGCTGCCTAGCCAATTAGTCCCAAGCTTGTACCGGTGCATGGAATTGCTCTGTCCTAAGTGCAGGACTTTGCACTTGTCTTTATTAAACCTCATGAGATTTCTCTTGGTTCAGTTCTCCAATTTGTCTAGGTCTCTCTGAATCCTAGTCCTACCCTCAAGGGTATCTGCTACTCCCCACAGCTTGGTGTCACCTGCAAAGTTGCTAAGGGTTTACTTCATCCCATCTTCCAGGTCATTGATGTGCAACCCTATTTGGCTAGGCTGTGCATGGCTTTAGAAGTTGGAATGAAAACTGAAAAAGAAAGAACATCTTTTCCATTAATAAAAATGCTATGTGAAACAGCAAGACATACAAAAAACTCGAACTCTTGGTTCCAAAATGATACCTTGGAACCAAGAGTTCTAGTTTTTTGTATGACTTTTTGTCTCAGACCAAAACAGCTACCAAGTACACCCATTTGAAACAGCAAGCATTTGGCTGACTAGAAGTGCATAGAAGCATTACATTACAGTTCCACCAATAGAAACCCTAAGGCCAGGTACAATAACTCTACTTTTTGTGTAGTAGGCATGCTCTGTAGTCATAACCAAACAAACGGTCAGGGCACATAGAGTGCTGTAAAAATGTTAGATCCAGCTCTCAGATAACCCTGGATGGAAGTGGTATCAGATTTTAGTACTGTAGATTAGACCACCACAATGAACTTCTGTACCACATCCCATTGTGACTCAGAGTGGGTCAAATTCCACTGACATCCCATGGAGCACTGCAGCATTCTTCCCAACCCCACCCCTTAGCAGGATAGCGCTCTAGCCTCAGTCAGAGCTCAACTCCTCTGCCCAAGCACCAGCCCAGCCCTACCCCCAGGCTCTCAGTGACCTGATGCAGTGACCCCCCCCCACCACTTCCAACTCTCGGCCCAGCCCCACCCCTTGTTCCCTCTGGCCAGCTATGAACCACTGTGGTTTTATGATCCAGTGTGAAGATTCCATCTGTCCCATCTGGGCATTTATAAAGATATCAGGTTTTTATTAAGTGCTGTGCTGTTTGCTGGACATCTCATTCACACAGGGGGCTATCCAAGATGTTCATTTTGTACAGTGTTGTTTTGAAGCATCTGTATCCAGATCTCAGTCTATTCAGCTTGACCCATGCTTCTCTGTCAAGGTTGTGCCCAATGGGGGACTCATTTGGTGTTGGTATAAAACACTGTGGAAATAGACTTCAGTCCGGGTTACTCCAAATGTTCATTTCATTTCTATTCACCCCACCCCTTATCTAAATTTAGTGCAACACACAAGGCCACAAAACTCAGCCTGCCAGGCTCTACACAGGCCCAGAAACCTGGCAGTAGGGGAGTGGTTAGGGTCTGTCTTCTTATGTCACTTGTCTAATGGTCTAGAGTGCAGGGAATACATCAGTGTGCATGCAAGTTGTGCAGCCTGTTATGAGTCTCTGCACATTGTTAAGTGTAATGTTGAACTTTTTAGTGCATTAATTTCTGAACCATACAGGAGCACAGTAATCTGCTGGGGTGTGTACCATTGCAAGTGCAGTGGTTTTGAGCACTTTGAAGTTGGCACCCCATGTTGTGCTGGCTAAATGTCTTAAGGCAGATACTGAAGGAGAGACTTTACTGCTGACCTTCTGAATGTGATGTTTATAGGTGGAGGAATGATCTAATGTGACTGCTTGGTAAATTGTAGTATGCTCATAGGGATGGATATGGTTGCCTTGTATTTGTCTAGTCAGATATTCAGCATGCTCTTGGCTTAATGATTGTCCACGTGGAAAACTGATTACACTGATTTATTAATGTTCCCCAATGAACTTGTGCCTAGCAAACATCTCACCCCCCCCCCCCCCCCCCCCCGTCCCTCCCAATCTCCATGCCACTGGCCTGAGACAAAGAACAGGCATCAGGGTCTGTGTCTATGGGTCTGGAAGTGAAAGTCTTAGTGGGGATGGGATCCAAGTAGTTTGGGTGCAAGAGTGGGCGGTGTCTGGTGGATCCAGGTCCAATCAAGCAGCACCTGGATTTACCAGTTCCCTTTCTCCCTATACACAAACAGCATGGGTCCTGGCCCTGCTTGGTCCAGAGAACCCAGACTGCACACCTCCAATGGAACTGGAACATCCAGATCCAGAACCCAAGACCCACCATTACCCAGATAACACCCATTCCATCAGCACCCAGATAGCACCTAAGGCTCCTTGATGGGAGTTTAGTTCTTCCTAACTTGAAAAGGTGGGTTTTTAATAAGTGGGTTTTTAATTGTGACAATTAAAATTCCACTGTTTCAATTTAGGGGCTTCATCGCTGTTTTAATGAGGGGCCCAATCCTTTTTTTATCCGCAACAGAGGCCGCCATCAGGCCCTGAGTGGCTCGGAGCCAGCACCCACCCACTAGCACCCCACCTGGGTGGCCCAAGGGGCTGCCACCACCACAGATGGGAGGACCAGGTCCCCCTGCAGCTCAGGCACTGCCGGCAGCTCACACCCCACCTGCAAGAAAGGTCTGCTGGAAAAAAATTAAATAAACACAATTGGGCCCCTTGCTGCTTTTTTTTTTCCCCCTGGCGGAGGCTGCTTATAGCCAAGGGGTGAGCTGCTGACAGGCTGAGTGGTCCCTGAGCTGCAGGGGGCACAGTCCTTGCCTCTGCAGTGGTGTTGCCCCCTGGGGTCACCTGGGCAGGGTGCTAGCTGTGCAAGTGCTACCCCAGCTCTCAGGCAGCACCTGGCCAGATCCAACGGTGCACAGGGCACTGGAAGACCAGGCATGCTTGAGGAAGCTTCAGCTTGGTGGGCTTCCAGCACCCCATGCACCATCACCACGACCCTCTCCAAAAACCAGCACACCCAGCTGCCATCCTGCCGCCTTCGCCCACTTCCCTAGGGGCAAGCCAGCCCATTCCTGGGTGGTCTCAGACAGCAGGAAGGAAACAAGGAAAGTGCACAGGGTGCTGGAAGGCTGCCAAGCATCTCACTGATTTTTTTTTTTTTTGACCCGTAGACCCTGCCTGCAGCCAGAGAGCAAGCTGCTGGAAGGCCAAGTGGCCCCTGAGCTGCAGGGGGCCCTGGGGATGGATGTATCGCTGCAATTTGTTCCAATACATTGGAATATATTTTAGTTTGCCACATAACAAAATAATTTAATTTACAATATGCTGCCACATGTGTACAGTGTGACAAAATTAAAGCACAATATGCTGCTGCACATATAAAGTGTGATGCAATTAAATTGCTAAAAAAGGGCAATTAAACCACTAAAAAGGGCAATTTTGTTATGGGTGCAAGCACCCTAAGCTGCTAGCCCCCAATCTGTGAGTGCCCAAGCCCAAACCCAACCCAGAGGCATCCAACCAGATTCACCTGACCTGTGCTGGAATCGAGTCCCTCAGCTGGTGCCAGAAGGGTAAGTATCCATTGACTTTCTGCAAAACCAACCGATAGGTTTGAAAAGACAGCAGACACACTCTGGGTCTGCTTACTGAATATCTTACAGCTGGGAGGGAGAGAAGAAGGGGTTTTTATGGGATGGGGGGATCTATACCAGCGAATCAGCCCTGACCTGTGCATTTGACTACTGTCAGCTGTCCCCAGGCAGACCAGGATGCCCTCAGCAGTTCAGCCTACTTGAAGAGCACACAGTTGGCCCCCCCATGAACATTTCTACAGTTTCCTACCAGTAGGGTTCCCAACCGAGTAAACTAAACTGGTAAACTTTGACCAGTACATTTTAAAGTTTGTACACACCCTAGGATGCTTCAGGAAGGATACAGACCTTGAAATAGAAGTATTCCAGGGAAAAATATAAGGACTTTCAAAGCTAAAAGGACTACTGGCTGTTTCTTCCAATGCATTAATACATAATGGCCTCTATCACTGCCTTCTTTGATGGCAAAGGAAATACTCAGCAGCAGAAGGCAGTGGTCTTGAGCCACTATATAAGGATAGACTGGGAGAAGAAAGAGGTTTCTGCGTGTATGTGTATGTGTCCCCGTCCTTATTATTTCTTCCATTCACCTGGCTTCGTCAAACAAGAACCGTACCTCCTCAGTTGCTTGTACCTAAACAAATAAAGATAGGTTAACCAAGGAAATATAGCAAAAGCAAGACAGAACAGAAGCCCAGAAAATCTGATCTGTATTAATTATTTTTTCATTCTTATACTCTAAAGTGTCAGGGGTGCTTTTTGCAAATTTCATTGTAGAACAGTATAAAACTGGAAATATATTCAAATCAGATGATCAAGGCAATGAGGGCAATGCCAATGATGGGAGCTGGTAGAGAAAGCAGCAAGATAATTCCCAAGCAAAGATGATAGAGAAGATAGCATGGGACAAGTGCTCAGGTAGAGAAAGCAGAACTGAAAGAGAAAGCAGAAATAGAGCAACACCAGACAAACAACAGGTAGGTACACACAATATTTGCATTTATATTATAATATCTACATATCTACAGCATGATGCTTTATAAAGAGCTAATCCAAAGTCCACTGAAGTCAGAGAAAAGACACCTATTGACATTAGGGGGCTCTGAAATCACACCCAATGTGAATATATCATTGAGCTTATTGCTCCAATCATTTTCCAGATTAAGTTAATGGGAAAACTCCCTTCTACTGTATTGGCCCAGTAAGGTGAATTTTATCAGATAACTTGCATTCTAGGCCCAATGTTGGTATTAATTATATGTAATGAAATTATGTAGACACATAGAAAACTGGAACTTCCTAAATACTTGTTTTCTTATTGTGGCAAAAGTCATACATGAATTGTTGAAAATATGTAAAATTAGACATTATATTATGCATCTCCTATAAAATCTTGCAAGCAAGAAAACACTTAAAGTGCTGTTCAGTCACTTAAAGGGTAAAATTCATAATAATGTAGCCCTTAGTACATTATTATACAGTATTTCCTGTATTTTATGAACACAGCCCATGGGGATTAGAAGTAAAGTGCTCTCATAACATAGTACAGTATAGGAAGGTTTTTCATAGTATCTTAATAAGACTTAAGATTATTGACACTTGCTGTTAGGTTCTTTGTTATTGTTCAAATCTTATTATGAATTTACCTAAAGTAAAAGATATCATTCCCCAAACAGATTCATGAGCAAAAGTTGGGGATATTTTTCTTCTTTTCGTTCTGATTAAATGATCAAAAAGAACAAAGGTCTGTCCTGAGGGTGAAGTTATGTGTTACACTTACATCATATTAACTGTGGAATATTACACAGTGCTAAAGACAGAACATCCTGTGAGCAGTCACATGTTGCGGGTCAATACCATTTCTTGACTGCACAGCTCTGACTTGCCATTAGGGGTCTGGTGAGCAAGGCATGGCTAGAAGCCAGAGATGTTTATAGACGTGCTCTGGGAGGCCAGGGAGGGGAGGGCACTTTAATTAGCACAGCTCCAAGAGCCCCACTAATTAAAGCACTTGGAACGTCATGTGTATCAGTGTCCCCATGCTGAAAAATGGTGGTGAGGCACTTTGAACTAAAGCTCATCAAATGAAGCCATCATTTTTCAGCCCAGGAACATGTAACACAGGAGTCAGTAATTACCACACTCCAGCAGACTCATTTAATTGAGTCTGCTCCAACACACTCTAATTACAGTGCATCAGAACAGCCTCTGTGCATGTGTATAGGAGCCCCTGGACACTTGGGCTGTATCCCTGGTTTTGGGGGGCAGAGAAGGCTGGGAGCAGTGTATCCTGAGATGCTGGACTGTGAATGTTTATTTTGTCTCTTTGGAACAGACTGAAGTTACCCTAACATGAACTAGGTAGCACAGACCAGAGTTAACCTTCACCTGAAGTGATGTAACTTTGAGATGCTCGGAGGGCACTTAGCACAAATTAACAAGATTTAACATGCTCATATTTTAAGTGTTCTTAGTATGGTCTCAGTGTAACATGTATGTAACTTCACATGAGCCTATGAACAAAACAGGCCCAGTTCTTCCATGCATCCGGGGGCACACAAAGGGCCAATGTGGCTAACATGTCCAGCCACATAAACAAGCGCCCAACTGCACACAGACTAATTGGGGATGGCCTTTGGTATAACTCTAGGGTAACACTTGAATTGTAAAACTAAGAACATGCCTGAACCACTCTAGCACCATCTCTGCAAACCCAGAGTATTATAATATGACCTACCTTGAGTACAGATTTCTCTGAGTACCTGAAGGAGATCTGAGTTCTATTTGCTTTTAGGCATCAAAATAAATTACATGCCAGAGTGAGATATCCTTACTCATGATTATCTGTACCTTACTTCACAGCACTGCTGTTGCTTTCAGTACAACTACAACAGGTATATCCTGGAGAACAGACTTGTTTGGAAATATTTTCTTTTATCAGATAATGTCAAGTTTCCAGAAAACAAAAAATTGTGGAAATGAATTGAAAAGTTTCTCAGTTTCAGGATGGAAGTTCTGGCAATAGGGAGATACTGGGGGAGATACCCATTTCAGAATAGTGAATAGCCTTGGGTGTCTGTGCACGGGTATCTTACCTGAATGTAGAAACCCTAGGTTCAAATATATGCTCTGAATCCTAGGCCCCCTAAATCCCACAAATTATTTAGCTATCAGTCTATTGGCTATTTTGGGGTGCTTTCTTTCTTTTTTTTTTCTTTTCCTTTTTAAGAATTTAAAATGTCTGGGGACTTTTTTTCCTCTTGTGCAGAATCAACAAGTGCTGCAATCTTAAATTTTCCATGATGGAGTATTCTTTTTCTATTCAACCCTTATTCAGAATTCATACGAGTATTACAGTCCTTCATTTACTTCTCTCCTGGTTTTTTCAATTGTAAAGATTCATGTTTAGATCAGCACATAACATTTTGTATTGTGGCATCTGTAATACTTGTGTGGCCCTTTAAGGCCACTTACAATGTTGTAGCCTAAGAAATTCAGCACAAACTGGTGGTTTACCGAAGCTTCATACCACAGTTGCGAGGCTGCCCAAGCTGTTCTCTCTGATAATGCTGCTAATAAAACAATATTAAATCTGTAGCTCTGTGTGTCCATGGATTTACCTTCTGTAAGACAGTGCAGCTGCTACTCTAACCTTTTTATTAACTTTCAAAGTCAGGCAGGGCAAAAAGCAAGAATGGAAAATTCCAGACATACAAACATTAGAGCACTTCAAGAGAAGTAGAGTTTTTCTAGGAGTTTTATTTTTTATTCATCAAGGGAAGAACAGTGATGAACACAACACCCATGATTATCTTTGATAAACTGAGTTACTATCACCAGTGCTTGTAGATGTTCCCTGAACAGCTAGCAAACTCTGTCACTAGAGTCAGGTCACTACAATACATTTGAAATAGTAAACTGTGGGCGAGTCTACATATGCTCCTATGGCACCTTTTGGAAGTACTAAATGGCAGTGCAGTAATAGCCTTTACTGCAATATGCTAGCAGCGCATGGTTATGTTTAGCCACTATGACGCTGTAGCAATGAGCTACACAGAGGGAGTGCATTGCTACAGCGATGTAGCAGCAGTGTTACAGTTTTTGCCTATGGATGCTACGTCTCTGTAGCGCATTGCTACAGAGATGTAGCATCACATGTAGACAAGCCCTGTGCCAGTGAGGCGCTGCCTTGAGAAAGGGCTCTGGAGAATATCCCCGTTACCCCAGAGTGGCCATACTGTCCTTCCCTGTAGGTACTCTAGCTATTAATGTAGCTAGGATCCTTCCTTTCACAGATGTAATAACCCTCAAGGAGATGTAGGTTACATGCACATGATGTCTTCCTTCCCCATTCCATATTATTCTCAGTGCATACCATGCTCTAGATTCTCACCAGATTAAAGTGGCAGGGCTTTCAGGGAAAACAGAAAATATTTGGCAAAACTACTCCATCAAAAATGATTACAATGTGTGTCAAAGAAGCCAGTACATAAAAATATAACAGAAGTTGTGCAAAGATGTCACAGACATGGAAAAAGATAAGAAATGATTAGCTACTTAAAAACCAAGTAGAATAAGTCAAGTTGTTTAGTCCTATACCATTAGCACCCTCTCAGTTTCACTGATTTGTTGTCCTCTTCTCTTTCAAACATTCCTCCCTTATATCACTCCAGGACATTCAATCTTTTTCTCTTTATTCTACCAATTATTGCTGATTTCTGCTGATACCATATCTCTTTCTAGTGACTATTTGCTAACTAAATGACATGTCTTGGATGCAAGGCATACTAGCTACTGGAAATCCCTATAGCCATATCAGCATAGTGCTACGCCCAAGCTAATTTACTCTATATCACAACTATACTGCTTCCAGTAACTCTGCTAATATCGTTTAGAGAATTGCACCATGTAGACTTACCCTCAGTCCAGCACAGGTGCACTCATTAGCTCATAGAGTTTTATCTCATTATGTTTTCATTTCTTCAGTGTTTGGATCCAACTGACTAGGAGTTGTCTTTTTTTATTTGCATTTATTTAAACTAAAGTAACACCTGCAAATTCCTACAAATTCTCATTCCAAACCATATGGGTCAGATCCCCAGTTGGTGTAAACTATTATGGCTCAACTGGTTTCCTGGAGCTGCACCAATTAACACCCAGATGAAAATGTGTGTAAGTGTCTCCCTTAGCTTCCAACCTGCAATTGGATAATTAGACTTAGAGCACAAAGTTTGACTGAAATTTTCAATGCTTTTCACTAAGAAAATAAAAATGTCTTAGGTATTTCTTTATGAAGCCCTAAGCTAATATTGACCTGATTACCAAAAATTCTCTCTCTCTCCAACTCGTTTTTTTTTAGGGATACCAGGATGAAGTAATTCTCATACAAGCTGCAGTCTTTGTATTCCTTTGATCTCTTTTTTTGGCTTCCATATGGCACAAACATTTTTCAAAGATAGATGGTGTAAAGTCTAAACCTTACATTTTCAGAAGTTGGAAAAATCATCTGGACCTAAAGGGCTATAAAAGAACTAAGGCAAACAAATATACAGAAATTATTAGTTAGTTTCCGCTTCAGAACATAATGAGGTCTGAATTATCCTTGACATACGATAGGCATTTGTATGAGTTAGCCCCATCTCTAATTTCTATAGGGGTCTTTGAAACTGCCATTACAGTTTTTCACGTGGTCTTTTCTGTGCTGATTTCTGTGCCATCTTTTCTCACAAAATCTTAATCTCAGAGGCTGAATTAAAAATACAGCCCTATTCCATCAGCAAACTTAATTTGATCCATTTCACTGAACAAAGTATACAATGGATATAACAGACCAAAAGCACTGTTATAAACGTCCTTTAAAATGAGAGAAGAAATTGCCCCATGTCATTTAAAATCTGAGTCTGAATTCATGAGAATATTTACTGTGCTTCCAGTAAATTTATTTTGTTTGTTTGACTAAGGTATTTCCTACAGTATTTCTACACATCTATAGGATTCCTAGCTAGAATGGCATTGTTGCCTTAATGTCCCGCTACTAAAACTTTCTTTTCAAAGAAGCTAAGTAGGTAAAATTAATTTCTGTTGTTTCTTTCTTTAAAAAATTATTAAAGTATGCCCTGAGGCTCTGTATACCCTTTCAGCCACTGATTTGCATGATGTACTGTTGGTGGAATGTTGTGGTCATCTCATTTTTTGATTAAATGGCTTCTCCTTGATGTGTAATTAATGAGTCATTTGCCTGTTGTTTCAGTGTTTTGGATTATTCATTTTCCTCAATTTTTTTCATACACATTTCTGTTTTTTATGAACACAAGAGGAAAACCAGTATTAAATGCCAAATTAAATCAGACCAATAGATGCGTTTATTTGACCTGATTTCCCCTGCTTCCCCTCCCCACTATGCCTCACACAACTGTTAAATAAGCTCCTATTGAGACAGTACAGGAGTATGTCTCTGAGATCCAGGTCTTTTATTTCAAATTGGGTTTTGTTTATAACTTTTTGTCCAGATATTCACTAGTATAAATCTATAAATCTGAGCTGGGAAAAACAGTTAAATTGTTATAAAGAAGCTATGCTGATTTACACCAGCTGAAACTCTGGTGACTTAAGTATATATATATATATATATATATATATATATATATATTAAACATGTATTTCCTTCAGTCTCCTCTTTCAGTTACCTATTTCCAAATTCTTATGTATCCATTTCATTGCCCCGCTCACATTCAGAACTCTAGTCTGGATTATTATTTAACCACACTGTATTCAGAAGAGACTATAGGTTATGTGGGCCAAGAATCTTCCTTCATAAAGTTACATTTCTACTAGTCTCTACAAACTACACATTCACTGTCATGTTTGCTGAAAAAGTTGCTTTTGGGAATATTTTTGTAGTTTTTTGCTAGTTTTCAAGTGTTTCTGCAAATGCTTATAACTTTTCTTTCAAATCCCTCTAAATTTGACTGCATTGAATTCTGGCATATTCAGGATAAACAGAGACAACCAGAAAAACTCCTTCAGAGGCTGTTCATTTCTGTCCTGCAGAGCTTATTTTATCCCAGATCTTGATTATTTTCCCCTAACTTGCCTGATAGTGGGAAGGGCAGCTAGTAGTTACATCACAGATGTGGGAACCAGAGAATTCATAAATTCATAAAACTAAAAGGGTCCATAATGGCCATCTAGTATGACCTCCTCACAGCAGCAACCATAACTCCTCACCCTATAATTCCTTTATCAAGCTCATTACTTCTGTTTGAATTACAGCATATATCATAGGATCATAAAAAATTAGGGCTGGAAGGAACTGCACAAGGTCATCTACTCCAGCCCCCTAATCAAGGCAGGATCATCCCCAACTAAACCATCCCAGCCAAGTTTCTGTCTAATCTGCTCTTGAACATTTCCAAGAATGTAGACTCCACAACTTCTCTAGATAGCCCACTCCAATACTTCACCACCCTCATAGTCAAAAAGTTCCTTCTAATCTCAAACTTAAATTTCCCCTGCTGGAACTTGAGTCCATTGCTCTAAGTACTGTCTCCTACAGCCACAGAGAAAAGCCCATCTTCCTCCTCTCTATAATCACCCTTCAACATTTAAAGACTGTCATCAAATGGCCCCTTCAGCCTTCTCTTCCTCAGGCTAAATAACCCTGTTTTTTTCCACCTTTCCAGGCCCCAAATAATTGATATCTACTCTTGTGATATCCACTCTTGATTTCAAGATTCCAAGCATTAAAAAAATCCACCACAGCCCTAGGTAAGACAGTCTCTTGATATCATTCAAAGAGAGGCCTATTTCCAACTGTGTGAGATTTTTGGTAAATCCCTTTAGCCATCCTCCTGAGGGTTCCCTACATATCAAATGGGGGTAAATACAATTTACATTCTTCTCCCTTGAACCCAAAATATACTAAAATCCATTGTGATGATCAGAAACAAAATATTGCAGCAAATAATGCATTGTTTCTAAAGGTGATATGGAGAGACTACAAGAGGAAGATGCTGAAATGGTTCACAAATTAACCCAGGTATTTCCTATCTGCTGCAAGAAGTAATCACATCCAAATTTCTTGTGGGGTGAGTACTCTCTTGAGCCTAAATACCTCTTTGTTCATTTAATCATGAAATCTCATAGATTCATAGATTATTTGGTCCATGAATGCCACGTCCCCCCGAAGGTGGGGGGCACAGCAAGGTCCAACAGGCAGCAGCATTGCTGTCAGCGTTGGGAGCGTGGTGCCGGCAAGTGGTGAGCTCCTGCAGGCAGCTGCGGCACTGTCAGTGGGGGCGGGGGCTGGTGAGCACTGACCAGCAGTCAGTGACCATCCACAGACACTGCCAGCAGTGGCGGCCAGCAGTGACTGGGGACCGCCTGCAGATGCTGCTGCTGGTGTTAGCGGTGGGGGGCAGGAGCTGAGCAGTGACCTCTCACAGGCACCATCAGCAGGGCCTTTTTGCAGGGGGTGCACCATCAAGCTCAGCGGGTGCACATGCACCCGTGTGCACTCCCTATGCATCACCAATGTTTGGGTTAGAAGGGACCTCAGTAGCTCATCAAGTCCGACCTCCTGCCCTGGGGAGGAAAGAGAGCTAGGGATAAATGACCCCAGCCAGGTGGGATCTCAGGCTTTCTATTTTCCTCATAATCATATCGGCTGAGGTCCCTCTTTTCTTATTTTCCTTTTTTTAAATTCAGAGTTAAAAAAAAATCAGAGTTAACAGAGGTTAATAAAAACATGCTGTTTAGGAAACCAAAGCTGAACAAGAGTCTTACCAAACTCATTTAATAAAAACTGACATTTCATTTTCCCATCAGCTGGCTGCTGACTTTGTTCTCTGTAGGCAAGAATGGTTTGGAGGGGCTTTCTGCAATTGGAGTGCAATAATACAATCTTCATCTTATTGCTGCACTTTTCTTGTCAGTCTTCTCCACTATAAAGAACCACAAATGACAGTAGCCAAAATGTATAGCTAGGAAACTTTGGGGTTCTCTTCTTCAGACTAACTATGATGACTTGGCACATTCACCTAAAGTCTGCTTCCAAATAAATCAAATAGCTTATCAATACTCAACAACCTCCTAAGAGACTGTTATAATTAATTACTGCTTATGAAACATTTTGAGATGAAGTTTTGCCTTATAGCTGAGCTTCTGAAGATGTTTCAGTTCCTGGATCTGTCCCAGACTTCCTGTGACAATTTTGGCAAGTCAGTAACCACTCTGTGCCTCAACCTCTATCTTTAAAAGGAAAATAAAACCATTTATGCACAGTTTACAGATGCAAAAACAGAGACACAGAAGGGTTTCCCACCACAGAGAGCCTTCTCCACAACCTGAATGGAAGTAAAGAGTTTTTTATTCCTGGCATCATACTCAGTTCACTTGTATGTCATAGTTCTCTTAAAAACAGGCTTGAAAAAACATACCCCCAATTATTATATTACAGGCTGAGTAAATAGTAATCAAGAGTAAAGGCTACCTTCAGCTTAGAAGGAAAAGTGAAGCCACACTGCCCTTGGTGGAGTTATTGAAGACACTGCCTTCTCAACACAAATCAAGGCTCTCCTGTGCAAGAAAAGGGTACAAATTGCACCACCTCAGGTGTGTCTACACGAGACATTTACTATGCAGTTAACTAATTAGCTGTACAATAAATGTTTCAGCATCTACCATGCTCACCTACTAAGCTGGAGTAAGCTAATTTACTCTGCAGCAGGAGTTGCAATAACAAGTACTATCCTGCAAGTATAATTATATAAGTACAATAACAAGTAAAAAACTCCACAGCACTGCTGTGGAGATGCTGGAGGGTCTGGTTGGGGCATGAGGATGCCTCATTGTGGGGGCTGCCTGATTCCTAGCCCAGTGCTGAAGCACCCTCACGCCCCAGGCAGCCCGTCCACAGCATGTTGAGCCAGGGGGAGCAGCCCCAGGCTGACCCCTGGAGCAACCTGCCAGCATGCTGTGATCCCAGGCACACGTCAATGCGTGCCTGACAACAATAAATTCTGAAGCTTATTGCTGCACATTAATAGGCATGTGTAGACACACCCCTCATGGATCAACCAGGCAGCTCAAGCATATCCCCACACTTTCAGTCTGTACTTTGCCTCCCCACATCTGTTTCTGGTCAGTGCACAGAAATCACAGAAGGCATAAGAAGATTCCTTGGGTATCCAGACACTTTCTGACCCTGCCTGGGAATGTTTTTTTATAAATATTTTGTAAAACAGAATGATGGCATTTAGTTGTGCAGCTAGGGGCACTTAACACATGTCATTTTAAGACAGGAACTTGCTCCTGTGTGAATGGGAGTAGTCCGAGTGAGAGGTTTCAAGGCTGAAGTCAAATTTATTTAATCTCCAGCTATTGAAAAATCTCGTTCTGTATTGACTACTCCCTTGAAGTTTCTATTGGAAGTGATTCTGGAGCTTAACAAATCTGTCTGGCAGTGTTGATGTGGCTGCTATAGTAACTCATGGGTATTTATCTATGGTTTTGACATATTTGTAGTTTCCCCAGTTAGAGGATCATTTGTTGCAGCTGCATTCGGTGAAGAGTCTGTGCAGAGGTAAATTCTCAGTTACTAATATGTTAGGTTAGAAGAAAAAAACCCCACTTGTCATAATTTTCTAGACTTTCCCACAGCTGCTGATGGTCAAAATCAAATGTGAAAATCTTGAAAGTCAGTTTTAAATCTTTGTGTGCTGAAGTTTGACCAGTGCATAAAGACTTTTGTGCTTAAGTGCTAACGTCCTGGAGCACAGCTGCTGCCATCTCCTGCTGACCCAGTTGTCCTTGGGGATCCCAGCTGACTGACAGTAATCCAGGGAGTCAGCTAATAGTCTTTGAAGTCTGGGCTTAAGATCCTTAGTCTCCGAGCCCAGACTTCAAAGACTGTTGACTGGCTTCCCTGATGATACAAACTGCTGATTATCCTGGGGTTTCTGTTGTTCCTCATGATCTTCAGGCACTTTGGGGTTCTACTGCATTTGTTTTCTTTATTTTGAACCACATTTGGTTGAATGTGCAAAGGTAAATTGTGCTCTCTTCTACCCACCCCTGACATCAGTAGCATTACTAGGGATTTTCATTGTGTAGCGGAGAACAGATTTTCACAGTCAATCACTTTGATTTTAAATGATACAAGAATGGAGGAAGGAGAGAATGACTTGAAATGCCTATGTTAGGGCCTTGTTACACTTCACACTGAGCTGCACAAATGTTGATTGGTACTAGTTCTAGCTTGAGTTTGGAACAGTCACACTTCAGGCTAGCAGGGACCTGGAGGACTAATACCACCAGGGGTCTCCTCTTATCCCTCAGGGTTCCTAATTGCCCCCCTCCACCTCCAGGCATTACTTACTTGTGGCTACCTGCACTGTCTGTCCCAGGGGAACATGTAGGGAAGGGTTAACCTGCCTGCCCTGCAGCCACTTCTGCTGGGCTGCTGTTCTTCTAACCCTTTCCTGCCTGGTCCCCTGGGACAAGCAGTGCAGGAAACCACAAGTAAGTGGATGACAAGGGCAGGGGGGCAGTGATTGGGAATCTGGGGAGCTGGGGAGGGTGGGGGGAGGGCAGTGAGCCCAATTTGAACCAGTGGGGGAGGAAGGGTGGGAAAGGTGTATACACTAAGATATAGAAGTCAAGCCTGGATGGTGTACAGATGCCATGCTGTAGAGCTGAATCACATTCACATGGGCTGTCTGAGGAAACTGATGAGGATAAGATGGCAAGACAAGGTCCAGACACTGAGGTTCTCTCACAGGCAGGCATTCCAGGCATTCCAGATTGACCCACATCACCAGGATGTCAGATGAGCAACTGCCAAAGAAGATCTTCTATGGTGAGCTAAAGGAGGGAAAGTGCTCTCACAGAGTCCAGAAGAAATGTTTCAAGGACTCCTAGTCTGTCCTTGAAATGTTTCAACATTGACCTGAAGTCTTGAGTAAATCTCGCTCATGATCATTCCACCTGGTGAAGCCTCATCCATGCTGGAACTACAGTCTATGTGCAGAGGAGAACTGCTGAGGCAGAGCAGAACTGCAAACAGCATACATCTCGCAACAGCAGCTTGTCTGCTGTTGATCAAGCAACCCAAAGCGGCATGTCTTGCTCAGCGTGCCACAGACAGTTCAAAACACAAATTGGCCTGGTCAGCCACTCATGTGCTCACAGAAACCAAACCAACCAATCTGGTCTGCCTCCCCCACAGTGATATCATGGTCATCTTTGAATTCAAAGGATGAACAACAACATATGCTAAGGTCTAGCTTAGAGTTGCTGCACCTTAGTGTAACACAAGCTGGGTAGCACAGATCAGAAAAAAATCCTGCCCTGGGATGCATACAGACAAGCGTGCATGTGCCTCTTGCATCATCTCAAACCAGTTTGAGATGCTGCAAGAGGAATGCTAACTATGAAAAAATGTTCCCTGAACTACATATTTGCAGCAAAGTGTATATGTGGGGTTTGAGCTAATAAAAGTACTAAATAGAATAACACTACTGTTCCTATATTATCAAAAAATAACAAAATATGATTGTGTGGTGAGTTTGTGAAATAAGAGCTTTTTGTGCTAATAGCAGTTGATGTATAACAACGTTCCCTCTTCAACTGTTTGAATACACTCAACTTTCTGCCTCATCCCATTGAACGTAATGGAGATCCAATTTTTTCCATCATTATACACCTTAATTAAGAAAAGCCTAAGTTGTGCATTCATGAGAATAAAAACAATCTTGATGGAATCCATGGGAATGAGTTGTCATGTGATTACCAATATTTGAGGCAAAAGCACATATATAAATATGAGTATCATTTCAGTCACAGCCTAAAAACAGTACAGTAGTTGCTTACTGTTCAGAGAAAAGCCATAGCCCAAGAGAATGCAAACTAAGAATAGTTGAAGGATACAATGGTTTCTCTATAGTTTAAAGGAGCAGGAGAACATATCTGCAACCATAAACAGGCTCCTTTTTAAGAACACTGACAGTGCACCTAATCCTATTTCATTTATCAAGTGCCTAATTCAGCGATTCTCAATTGGGATTATCCGGCACACTGAGATGCCATGCCCCTGGCCCTTATGTAAGAAGATAAATAAAGGCTCTCCTACGTCACACCCTGCACTTGCCCCAGCTACCCCAAAAGTACCTATGGCTGAGTCTCTAGTGGGGCTTCCCCTGCTTGCTACTGCCTTTCCCTGCCCTTCCTCTCCCCCAGGCAGCCCCTATGCTGGCTGCCCCACATTCTCAGCAATGCAATCTGCAGTGAGTTTACAGGTGTGAATTCATGGACAGAGCCACATTTTGCAGCCTGGCTTGTCCCATCTGCTTTTTCCACTCTTATTGGACTGTTGGGAGGGGCCATAGGAGCAGTTGCTTATGTGTGCGATGCCACAGGAGCAGCCTCAGTGTGGGGGGCTGCTGTTGCTCTCTGAGGTATAAACCAGGAGTGGGAAGAAGGCAGACAGTGAAAAGAGCAGGGCACAGCAGGGTGAGATCCTTCCCCACACCGCCCATAAGCGGTACCAGCTAGATCGGTGATATTCAACTATGTTGAAGTATTATGAGACATTGCTGCAAGGCTCCCTCCATATCTTTTCTGAATTTAGATTTAGATCAGTAGGACAAAGTTCGGAAAAGTTATGGACAGGATCCTTGATGCTAAAAAGGTCTAAATGGATATAGGTCCCTCCTGCTCAAGTCCCTGAAAAGTGTTAACATGACAAAAATCAGAATATTCCAGCAACTTAGCCTGAACACTAACTCACAATAAGCAGCAAGAAGAAGGACTACTACTACTTACTGCATTACCTGTTTATTGGGAATTCAAGCAGGATGCAATAGAATCACACTTAAGTGCCTAATAGATGGATTAGGACCTGTCCCAATGTCTTTAGGTTCATTAGTCCAGTGCTACTATAAATCAATATTAACGAAGAAAAAGAAAGCACTAGTTGTTGCTTTCAAACACAGTTAATTTCCACTTTGAGTAGAGGGGGAGCAACTGAATCTTTACTAGAAGCAGCTGTCTCCTTACCAAGAGCAAGAGACTTTGGAATCCCCAATCTCCTAAAGATCTGTGGTTAGCCCTACTATTTTTCTTACTTTTTATGAGCATAACAATGAGGGAGGGTGATGTGGCTGGCAAGACAGGATGAATTCCTTTTTCATTAAGTCCTGCTTAACTGAGTCATGGAATGCTGTTTCAGGGTAAACCAACAAGTGTGCTAGTTAGACACAGCTCTTTCTCAGCGGAGTTCTTCAGATTACAGAGGCACCTCAATCATCCTTTCACTTGAGTCAAAACAACAGTACTGTTTCTCTTCAGTCTCCTTTGTTGGGTGAAATGCCATCTCTGAAAATAATAGTTATGAACACATGTAAGGCAAAGAGAACAGGATGGGTTTCAATATGGACAAGTGCAAGGTGCTGCACCTGGGGAGAAAGAACTAGCAGCATACCTACAGGCTGGGGAACTCCCTTCTCGTCAGCACAGATGCGGAAAAGGATCTTGGAGTCATTGATTCCAAAATGAACATGGGCCAAAAGTGTGGGGACGTGGTCAGGAAAGCCAACCGCACCTTGTCATGCATCCACAGCTGCATCACGAGCAGGTCCAAGGAGGTGATCCTCCCCCTCTATGCAACACTGGTCAAGCCACAGTTGGAGTACTGCGTCCAGTTCTGGGCACCGCACTTCAGGAGGGATGTGGACAGCATCGAGAGGGTCCAGAGGAGGGCCACTCGCATGATCAGGGGGCAGCAAGGCAGGCCCTATGAACGGAGGCTATGGGACCTGAATCTGTTCAGCCTCCACAAGAGAAGATTGAAAGGGGATCTGGTGGCTGTCTATAAACTGGCCAAGGGGGACCAGCAGGCAATGGGAGAGTCCCTGTTCCCCCGAGCACTACCAGGGGTAACAAGGAATAACGGCCATAAGTTGACTGAGAGTAGATTCAGGCAATATATCAGAAGGCACTACTTCACAGTCAGGATCTGGAACCAACTTCCAAGGGAAGTGGTGCTCGCTCCTACCCTGGGGGTATTCAAAAGGAGGCTGGATAATCACCTAGCCAGGGCCGTTTGACCCCAGCATCCTTTCCTGCCCACGGCAGGGGGTCGGACTTGATGATCTACTTAGGTCCCTTCTGACCCTACCAACTATGAAACTATGAAAGTCTGAGAAATTGGGCTTTGATGCAGAAGGGCTTCTGCAGTGATAGAACGAAGAAATCCTGGTGCCCTCTACAGCAGTCTCAGGATTGCATTTGGCTTTCCAGGTTTTCTCTTCACTCACACTCCTGTGTCACAACAGGCTGGTGAATCCACATACCAGCACAGTCCTCAGATACACCCTTCTCTTCTCCCCTGTCCTTCCTTGCCCCCGCTCTTTCATTAAAAGCATAGCTATAGAGTTGCTACAAAGTATAACCCCCATTTCTCCTTGTTCTGTCATCTGTTACCACTGAGAACAGTCTAGTTCTATTCTCATTGTAACCCCACTTCAGGTAGTTGAAGGCTGCTATTAAATCCCTCCTCAGACTTCTCTTCTCTAAACTAAGTAAGTCCAGTTCCCTCAGCCTCTCCTCAGAAGACATGTGTGCCAGCCCCCTAACCATTTTCATTGCCCTCCACTGGGCTCTCTCCAACTTGTCCACATCCTTTCTGTAGTAGGAATGCAGGGGAGGGGGAAAACTGGATACAGTACTCCAAATGGTAGCCTTATGAGTGTAGAATAGAGGGGAATAATTATTTTCCTCTATCTGCTGGCAATGTTCCTACTAATGCAGCCCCAGTCTCCTTGGCAACAAAGGCACAATCTTGACTCATATCCATCTTATTCTCCACTGTAACCCCCAGGTCCTTCTCTGCAGAGCTGCTGCTTAGCCAGTTGGTCCCCAGCCTGTATCAGTGCATGGGATGCTTTCCTTCTAAGTGCAGGATTTTGTACTTTTCCTAGTTGAACCTCATGAGATTTCTTTTGGCCCAATCCCCCAATTTGCCTAGGTCACGCTAAATCCTAGCTCTACCCTCCAGCATATCTGCTCTGCTACTCCCCCCAGCTTGGTGTCATCAATGAACTTGCTGAGGGCAAACTCCATCCCATCTTCCAGATCGTTAATGAAGATCTTGAACAAAACTGGCCCCAAGACTCACCCCCGGGGCCCTCCACTTGATACTGGCTACCAACTAGACATCAAGCCATTGATCACTACCCATTGAGCTTGACAATCCAGCTGCAGCCTCCATAGCACCAAACCAGGACCTGAGTGGAAACCTTGAAGGTCCTGCCTGGACAGGCACCTCACAGGTACAAGCAGAGGAAGGGTAGGAAGTGTCAGTGTCTCTGGAATTACAATGTCTTCCAGCCATATCTCTGGGTCTTCTAATCTGCTGCATCTACCCTCCTTATTCTCTTTCCTTCCCTAACAAGCTCCTTTGTAGCTGACTTTTTTTGTAGTTCCTTGATCCTGATGAGTTCCCTGTTTCCCTGCAAACCTCTTTCTTCTCAGCCAGCTTACAGTGAAGGTATGTGAGACAGAATTTCCAAGCAAAATCTCTAGCAAACTCCCCTTTACTCTGGACTCTAGTTAAACAAAGGGTTTAAGTGTTGGTCTAGCTGCTGAGTTTTAGCTGCTTGAAATAAAACTGTGTACATTAGCAACCCA
This sequence comes from Alligator sinensis, assembly GCF_000455745.1. NCBI lineage: Eukaryota > Metazoa > Chordata > Crocodylia > Alligatoridae > Alligator > Alligator sinensis. The sequence continues at coordinate 3,139,111 of NW_005841937.1, read as the reverse complement.
CCAAACAACCCTCAACAAGTCAAACACACAAGCAACCCTGATTCACTTACCTACCCAGAGCAGGATCTGGTGCCTGGTTCCTCTTTCCCTTCCTCCTATTGCTTCCAATGAACTGCTTGCAAACTGCCCTGTTTGCTCTCCTTGTTCCCTGCTCCTCTGGTTGCTTGGAGTGTCTCCTTACGTACCTCTCCTGGATATGGATAATAAGACATAATAAAACTAGTGGGACTAGTATAATACTGATAACTACTTTTCAGTCAGACTAGACCAGGAAAAATCATGTCCAGATTGCAATTAAAACTTTTTAGGACCAAGACCTGAACCATGTTCACTAACTCAGTTCTCTACTATGAGAAAGATTAATTATGGTAGAGAAAAGGATAATCCCCAAAAGAAAAACTGGGGAGAAAGGACTAACCAGTTACTGATCCTCCAGAAATGGGAAGAAAAATGCAAGCTTCTTAAATGGACCCTCATAAGACTAGCCAGAGATTGTTGCACCATTTGGCTTTGATCAGAAAAAACAAACAAACTGCCCATGGATTAAGAATATTTGGAGGATAGGAAAGGTGAGGTCTTGACACTTCACAATTTCCCACATATATTTCATAAAACATCAGGGGTTTTTTAAGTTTTGATTTTTGTACAAGCTTCTTGGAAGACATTTTCCCTAGTGAATTAATTTCTCTTTTCAGTGTTCAGGTATTCTAGTCGTATGCAATTTTCTTCAAATTGTATAGTAAGGTTGCAATTACAGATATTTTAACAAAGAGTTAATGAATAATAGATGTTTTAAGTATGTTGTGGATATGAGCAGGATAGGTTATAAATGGCTATAAGTCTACAAATAAGTGCCATAGTCATCAACAACATATTCATCAACAATAAATTCACCATTTACATTGATATATGTCTGATCATGTATTAAGCCTTTATAAATTGTATACTAATATGTCTTCAATATAAATTTTTAATACTACTACTTTAGTAACTGTGGCTATAACAAATTAGATCATGGGTCTGAAATCTTTTGCTGCCATGGGCTGCTGCTTGCAACTGGTAACATTGCTTCATGCTGCAGATCTCCATCCCCTAGCATGCCCAAACTGCCTGTGCTTACCCTTGCTGCCAATTCAAGTGGACAATGGTAATGGAAAGGGCTGCAGGTCAAAGGTTGCCAGCCAGTGAATTAAATAATTACTTATATGACTGGCAGAAAAAGACCCATTATGCAAACTACCTACAGGAGATAATAGCAAGAAGAAGCCTTTTGAGATCCTTAGATGGAAGGTACCATGACAACATGAACCATTTATTTTGTTCTCATTTCCAGTAAATGTGGAAGGGATGATCCAAAACAGAAGAAAAAAAGACAACAAAAACTAATCCAGAGGAAAATATCTTAAGTCCATTAGACCTGCATGCCGGTGGATTGCTCAGGGTAGGGATGGGGGAGCAACATTCCTGAGTTGGGAATCTTTCATATGTGAAAACCCTGCAATCTACCCTGCAGGGTTTTAATGCAGAAGCCAATTTAAAGTACCATGACTGAATAGGGGGTAAGAGGTTTTACCTCAAATAACAGCCCAGACATACAAGGATTTAATGATAATCATCAACAGCTTGAATTGCACCTGGATGAGAACAGGAAACCAGTGTAGAAACTAGAAGACAGGCATGATATGCTCATATAGAAGCTTGTCTCATACAAAAGATTGGAGTTCTCTGAAATAGCTGGAAATTCTCTTAAATTAGGGTCTGGTCTGGACATGATAGGCATGGATAATCATATTACTCTGTATTATAAGTGATGTAGGCAATGGAAGGTATTACTGCTTATTTGCTGCTACTTGAGATTTCAAGGGCAGAGATACATTTAAAAACTAGCCAAGGCTGAAAAACATTGCATCTTAAGTGAGCTTACAGCACAAGAAGGATAAAAACCTCTGAGATGAGCCCACCATAGCCCATTCCAATACCTTTTTGATAATGTAAATATAACACTTAAAGTGACTTCTTGTCCATGACTACACATATCTTTGTATGCACCATAACAGATACGGTCAAAAAACACGAATGATCTCTACTTGTGTTGTTACTGCTTTTTGGGTTTTGTTTCTACAAGATGTGTTATATAAAATTCTTAATACATAATCCACACACACGGAATGAAATAAAACATAATGCAATAATTAAAAAGTAATTAAAGAAAAAATGTATCTCTGAAACTATGCTTAAATGAAAAGCAAGTGAAAGAACACAATATCTAATCTTCTACTCAAAATAGCTAATCTAGCTACAGTCTGTAACATTATAGAAACAAAATCAGCCATATGCTAAGACAGGTCTCAGGACCAACAGGGATAAACCAAATTCTGTGTATGTTGAGTCACATAGAGCTCTTTCTCTTCTATACCCTTATCTTGGTCATACACTAAAAGCCAAATTCAAGTCTGAAATAAGTAGGCACATTTCCACTGAATTCAACAGAAGTGCCAGACCCCAAGAGAATAACAAGAGGAATTAACCCCAAGAGAATAACAAGAGTATAGAATCTGCTTTCAATGAAAAGAACATATGGAGTTGAAAGTTATCATCAAATTAATGTCACTACTTCCCATAGTGATATCACATATACATTAAACAGAAAGGGTAGCAGCATGGAAGTCTGTGTGATAGAGGTTCTACAAAAGTTGCCTAATTGTAATGTACATAAAACAAACAAAATTCTCTTCCTACTTGTCATTTATATTGGTTATGTTCTGAAGCAGTCCATTCAGTCATGTCCTTACTATAACCGTGTATCCCAGCCTTGACAAAACGGATCACATCCCACCTACACATTCCCATATCATACTCTCCAAACCTAGCAATGGCCAATAACGATTTTCTGTGGCATCTCTCTCCAACCACGCACAAGAACCCTATTCATGGCATGCTTGAGAGTGGCCAGAAAGAGTCACCCTTGGGGATCTTCACAAGCAAATAACCAGGTTTTGAAAATGTGTGCAGGAACTGTTGGATAACCCATGCTGTGCACCCTCCCAGGGCACACTGGTAGCACAGTGTAGACAAGCCCTTAGTTAATGTAGGCAGGTCTCTGGGAGGGGTGCAGTGGTACAGTTGCTGATCCCCTTTGATTCCTGCTCCACCCAAAGTTTAAAACCAACTGCCTACAGTGGCAGCAGCATTTCTGTTCAGGCAGCAGTGGAGGAGTCATTTAACTTTACGACTCACTAAAAACTACCTGATTCTTTCTAAACTCTTCATTCCACAGGTGTTAATGACCCTTTCTTCTTCTTTTTTTAATGGTCTTAATGTTGCACTAATTATTTCTTAGTGAAATTTCTTTTCTTAGAAATAATTTCTAGAAATTATTTCTTCTGTAATTCTGCTGTCTTCTAGCTTCTCCTGGTAATGTAGCAGCTCCTATTACCCAGCCCTGCAGGCTGTTTTGAGGCATTTTTCCATGTGCTCTGGCTGGTTCTTTATTTAGAGTGGCTCTAACAGATGCTCTAACTAAAGCACATGCAGCATCGCATGCATCAGGACCCTCACACTTCAAAACGGTGGCAGGGGTGCTTTTAACTAAAACTCATAGAACAAGCTTTAGTTAAAGCACCCCTGCCACCATCTTGAAACTCAGGGACACTGATACATGAGACACAGAAGCTGGCTGGAGCATGTTAATTAGCATGTTCCAGCAGACTCTATTAATCAACTCTGCTGTGATGCACTATAATTACAACGCATCAAAGCAGCCTCCCCGCATATATACAGACACACCTTAGATAAAACCATTAACCCATGTGTGGAAACATTAACTCAGATGTGGAAATAATCCAGTGAAGCACTGGATACACTGTCAAGATGGTCAAGAAGGCTTGCTTTTGTTGTATGAATCTGAACGAGATATACATTTAACTCTACAGAACTAAATCTTTTGAGTACGTTTTGGCTAGTTTGTTGTGTTTTTTAATACATAATGCATAATAAAGCAAATGAATGCACATTCAAACAAAGTTATATTTTGTATTCAATCTCAAATTTAAAAAGTTAGCCCTAGGCTCCTAGCATATTGGTAAAGCTTTTAGTTTGTTTTTTTTACCTGGAGAAAAATATGTGTTGCATTATATATGATGATGCACCACACCATCTGTACCCGCTTTTCAAAAGCCTAGATCTGCCCATGAATGTAGGTATCTGATTACTAGCATGACCCACAGATTCAGTTCCCCACAAGATCAGCATACCCCTTCATTCTATATAATCAGATACATCAGGTATTTTTCTGTTCATAACATGTCTTGTGGCTTAAACCTGAAACATTGTCTTATCTACACCATGTGGACAGCAGATGTCTGCAGAAGCAGAAGAGTAGGTGTCTGATGTAGAAACCACGTGTCCTTCACTAAAATTTCATGTCCCTATGCTTACTTGCAGGAAGGAAAGCACCAGCTGTCAGTAGGATGACTGGCATAACATAAATATAATCAAGTTGACTGTTTACACCAGCAGCTGAGGTGTATTAGCCATGAACTTGCTATGTCTTTTTACATTGGTATGCAATGTACCTTTAAATCTTAAAGAACTCTGCAGTAATCTCTAAAGGATCCTGCTGTCTGCAATCAAGCAACTCTTTTTGAGGAACTGAGCTGCTACAGCTTATAAAGGAAAAAAAAACATGCATTGTGGTCTCTCACATAAACTTGACTTTTGTTCTTTTTTCTTGCCATGTTCCACTCCAAGCAACTTTTATTGGTGAATTAAGGAAGCAGGATTTTTGTCTTTATATAGAAAACACAGCATTGCAAGCAAATCATTGTAAAGGAATGCGCAGGGAAAAAAAGCTGTGCCTTGCCAACTTCAATAAATCCAAACTGAAGTAAACATATACAGAAAAAAATAAAAATCAATTGAAGGTACAGTACATGCATTCCTCATAGAAAATGGAGACACAAACAAAATCACCATAACTATTCTACCTGCAGTGTTCATGGTTGGTTGCTTAGAGCTTCACTGCCACATTTCTGTCATAGAGTTATGATGCAGATCAAAATCCATCCAGAGTCCATGGCTCCTTTCTATGTCCTGTAATTGCAGCCTCAGGATCACAAGACCCATGGCAGCAGCAGCAAACATTTGAGTTAATGAAGGAACATTCAGGCAACAGTGTAGTTTTATTTATTCTATGTAAACATTTTCAAATAAAATCACTTTAAACCGGTAAGTAGTCACTGCTAGATGATGCATTTTCCAGTAAGAAGGTATCCTCAACTCTAGTTTAAACTATTCAACTAAAACAAAACAAAAAACAAACAAAAATAAAAAAGCCTACAATGGTTTTAATTTAAAATCTATTATTTTAAATGCACAGCCAGATCCATATATATATATAATTTAGAACTGTTGAGCGTTTTGCAAAACACACAAAAGAACTAAGTGGTAAAGGGAGCTTCCCTGACTGTTATTGCCATCTAGTGGTCTTACTCTTTAGTTCTTGGCTGTATTATCTACATAATCAGAATGATCAAGTTTTGGTACATTTGTTTCATCTTGGAGATATATTTAAGTACAGAGCTCCTCTTAGCCTTGTAATTTTTTAGAATAATGAATAAACCTGGGTTTATAAGATGTTATTAATCATATCACAGTAATGGCCTACTTCCTGACTTTAGTATCTAATTCTGAAGTCTCTCAGAGGAGAAAGAAAAAATGTTTTTTGTGAGCTATTTTTCTGGAAACCATTCAAAGGTACGTCTGTTTGAAAAACCAAGCTAATAATATTTATCATAAGCAACAGCCACACACTCCATTGCCATCACAGTTGCATCAAATGAGTTTGAGTGGCTTGTCCAAACCTGAGTAGTTTTATCTGTCTCACAGGGAATCTTCCTGCTGCATTGATAATGGTGAAATAAACACTAAAAAATGTTAAAGCCAGACTACTGATTTTGGAAATGAGAAAGATAACTGGTACCAGCAAAACAATGGAGGCCTGTGTCTACACTGCAAAATGCAGCTATGCTAGCCCACATGGAGTTTCATGTTGGCAGTAATTATTCCAATACCTGAAACAGCTCGTTTAAAGCTAGTTCCCATATCTCTGTACTACCCAGGAATCTGCAGTGTAGACATATCGTGAACAAGCCAGAATTTGAGAAAAAGCAGTTCTTTGGCTGCAACAATATGAATATAAATAGAATTTGAGAAAAGGAGTTGAGTATGGGAAGAAGGCTGACAACATATATGAACAGTGAAAGTAATAACCATAGCATAATACCAAAACAACAGGCTGTATCTTCATTTCTTTCATGCTTTGGACTTCTGGGAGGTATTACATGGCCCAGTTTCTAGCTGAAGGTAATTTACAAGCCTGTAGTGAGGGCCAAAAATCAAGTAAACCTATATCAGACAGAGTGTTCATAACAGAGAACCTCGTAAAGGAATATTGAAAAAAGTCACTCGGTGGATTACAAAGCCCATTCTCTGAGGAAGTCATTGAAGTCAAATAAATTCCATAGGTCTTTTCTAAGCAATAATTTAGGTGCAGTTAATATGCCCCCAAATAGCAATAAGAGCTAGATGCAGAGGTCATTTATTAACATTCTATCAATGGGACCTTTATTAGCTTGCAAGCCCCTGCTTCAAGAACCATCCCAGTGCCAAGGATTCAGAACATCAATATGCGGGAGTAACCAACCTCACTAGAGTCATCCATGTCAAACAGCCAGCAAAGCAATACTGAGTAAGCAAAGGTCTATGAAAGATACTTAACCTAGTGTCTGTACTTCAAGCCAAAACCAACATTAAGGCTTGCTAGAAAGAGGGAAATGTCTGCATTCTTCTAATAGAGCTTTTCATATGAAGTATGATAGCCTCATTTCTTCTGGATATTAACTCTATGACGTTTAGTACACAGCCCTTTTTCTGTGGTTCACCTCTTCAGTTCAACTTTGGGTGTGGGGACATATCAACTGCCCCACATGATGCTGCTCAGAGGCAACTCATTAAGTGTCTGGGGGTTGGGGGCAGAGGGGAGTTGAGGGTATGTCATCCACTCTAGACCTGGTGGGGAAGGATGTGGTAAGGTGAAGCAAAGTCTTACCTTCCTGGGCTAATACTGCAACTGCTGCTGCTGTACCAACATCAGCAGCCCCAGTGCCCTGTTTGCTCCCCCCACCAGCCCAGATACATGCATATTGGTTGCAGGGCTGTGCTTGCTCTCACAAAGGCTCCTGGGGGTAGGGTAGGGAAGGGGAAAGCACCATTCCCTCCTTCCCCAACCTGATCCAAGATGCACTGCTGCACTACCCAGCTCCTACAGCTGGGAGCAAGGGCAGCACAGACTGGCCACGAACATTGCAAAGACTCCTGGCAATGGGGATTCTAGCGCTCCCGGTGCTGATGCCCAACTCACCACATACTAGTTACTCTACTGGTGTTGCTCATCAATAGCAAAAAGCAAAGCTAAAGCAGACAAAATGTAAAACACTCACTAGAGGGGAAAGACATGTTGCTTTGCAAACTTTTTCTGCTAACAGCTTTCTCATCATTCATGGAACAGAACACAAGCAGACTTTAAATGAAATATTTCCATATTGAACACTCTACAGAAATAGTATTTCTTAAAATTAATAGATGTCCTTAACCTTGATGCAAAAACCTGACTTGTTAAACCAGCAGATTGCCAGTTAGAATAGTCTTGGTTATCATACAATGCCTGCTTGCTTTAATCCACCCAGCCCATGCAAATAGTATTTGAGTTCACATTAAGAAAACAGAAAGTTCCACATACAGGCATATCGAAAAGTTTACTTCTTGCTTCTTTCACTCATATACATTGAAGGACTGTTTCAAATCTCATTGCTAAGCAGAAATTTCTGTTATGCATTCTAATATAATCTTTATTCATCTGCACATACCTTCTTCAAGTTTTATCTCTGCAGTAAGGATTCAAAGCATCAGTAGTAGGGGGTAATCCATTCCCCCAGAATTATCTATTCTAGACAGCTGAATGAGTAATATTGAATAGTAAAATGTATCTAGATCCATAGCTACCAAGGAGGATTTCTGTTTAAAAACTGATGGCAGGATCTGTCCTGTTTAGACCCATGACTTGCAGTTTTCCCTGTTTCACTTTAATCATTTCACTACTTTTTTATTTTTATTCTTAGATGTTACTTAAGGGGCTTTCTTATATTATTCTAAAATTCATATTCCAATGTATTGGGTTTAATATGTAAATGCCTCACAGAAGAGTTTCAAAATGCATTCAGCATCCTTCTCTATTTTCTGTTGAACTGTCACATTTTGGTGTTTTCCTCCAAACTACAATCAACCCTTCCACCCTTCACACATTAGGAGCTAGATAAAGATTTCAAATATGGGGCTGAGGAATTTAAATGAAGACCTCCCAGCTGTCCCCTGACAGTCTGATTACATTGTGATGACCCTTGCCTGACTTGTTCACAACATAAAGATTTAAAGCACTACAGAATTTCTATCTGTCCATGCAAGATTTAAAGAAAAGTTCCAAGATGTAGTTGGGATAGAGAAAGGGATGTGTATATATTTGCATACATGACTTTATTAAGGTTCCTTTGATGCTTCTATTCTCCCTCTTTAATAGTGAGCCTTGCCTTTCTTCCCTCAAAAAGTGATAGTTCACTTTGAAAGCAGAGATTTATACTGCAGTCTTCATTTAAACCTTATGTAAGGAAATAAAATCTTTATGTCCACACATATTTGAGCTCCTACCTTCATACATTTATAGTGTGTTACATTTCCCAGCTTTCCCATATTTAATGTTTTATAGCCTGTTCTCCAGATTCAGGTAGTAAAAGGTTGGAAGGCAGGACTAAACAGAAAGCAGGCTGCAGCGCTCTATTTTAATTAGAAATGGACCAGGGCAGGAACCTCCAACCTGTATAGCTCCACAAGGGTACCACCAAAATCTATACTGAGAAATGAGTAATCTGATATATCACTTCTGCCTAAATGTATAGTTTAAGAGAATTAAACCTGAAGAATTTAACCTAAAAATGAATTGCTGTGGATAGGCCAAGTATTGTCTCATCAGTATTCAGCAACACTGCAATGGAAAGAAAAAGTATGAAGAGATGGAACCATAAGCAAAGCAGATAAAAGGAAAGCAATGTGTGTATGGGGAGGGAACGCCCTGCATTTTAAGTAAACTGAATTCTTACCTGGCTGGTCCTGCCAAAGTCAAGAGCTGCATGGCATGTTCTGCAGGTGGTGGCAGAAATCTATACAGCTGTACTCATCTGGCACACTGGTGTATGAGCTCCCTTCTGACAAGCAGATGACAGAGGAGGGCAACTAGCTGTACTGAGGGAAAGAAGGAAGGATTTGCTTACTGAGAGAGTTGTCAAAAAACTTATTAGCAACATTCATGTCTCTTGTGAAATGTTATTGCTGTTTCAGGACCTGTAAGCTATAACCTAGCTGTCTTCACCTTTGTCTGCCCAATTTTTCAAAAGCATGAATCACCTACACAGTCTTTTCCCTGCTTGGGAAGCATTAAAGACTTACTGCAAATATAGAGACCATGTGGGGGGAAAAAAACCCAAACACCTAGTAATGACCTAGTAATGACAAAGTTGCTTTTTTTTTTTTGATAGTTTGAGGAAAAATTGAAATAAAATCCATATACAGAGGGCTTGTGTTAATACAAGGGCCAGGCATTTAAAAGTATTTATGTGCCTAATATCCATCTGGGCCTAAATGGCTGAACAGATCAATAAAATACTTAATATTTATATAGAGCATTTTGTGAACATTTCAAAGATCATTGCAAGCATCGTCTAAACCTAAAGAATTTGGTACATAGGTTATGAGTATGGAGATATCTTACAAATCCTAGAAAATCCTTCAACTTTTCCGCAGGGACCAGAATTCCAAATCTCTTATTTTTATTGCTCCAAATTGTTTACATCTCTAAACTGTTTCCCATTTGTCTACATCTCACTTAAACTGTGGAAGCCAAAACTGGACAGAGTATTCCTATTGGGGGCCTGCCTATCCTGAATAGAGTGAACTGATTATCTCCTGAGGCATACTCCGGCAGACAACATTCTTAATAATACATCCCAGAAAAAGATCTGCATTTTTTGCAACAGCATCAGGTTGCTAACTCTTATTTAGTTTGTGATTGGCTATAATCCCTGGTTCCTTTTCCTCATTCTTGGCAGCTGATTTATTATTCCCCATTTGGTATTTGTGCATTTGATTAAGTTTGGTAAGCAACTTCCCCACAGTTATACAATATGCCACTTGAAGAGTCTACAATATGATTATAGGACTGGAATGGGCTGCTGGGTCATCAAGGAGAATCCCCATCTAGGAATAAAGCCTAAATAACTCTCTTGTCTCCTAGTCCTGTTGTAGTAACTCAATCATCTACTGATGCTGTGTGGAGAAACAGGCTACCATACAAAAACAGATTTCTTTTGCTCTACGCCTACTTTCATAAACAAAAAGAGCAAACAAAGCAGTTATTTTAAATGATTATGTAGTCAGGGAAATACCTCTTTGCCCAGTGTGCAGGGAACGCTATTTGTTGACTGCCGCCTTGTACTTTGTGGTGTAGTATATACAGACACAATATTCAGTTCATGGAGATGCATCCAAAAACAACAGCCCCACCACAATAATAATACAGAAGCCTCTGAAAGTTATTTTAGAAAACACTTTAGAAAACCGTTTTACATTTCAATTCAATTTTCTCTCTTTCCTATCTGGCACATATCTTTTGCCCATCAAAAGATTAGAAACATTTTAGGATGTTGGTGTAAATTCAGCACTTCCCATGTATCTCACAAAGGCAACATAAGGAGCTACTAGAATGATACATAGACAAAGGGTAATATTTTGTATCACTAGAATGATGCATTTCCTTAACATGAAAGGGGAAATAGAGGACCATGGTCTTGCAAGTTACTCTATACTATATACAGGCTTGATTCTTGCATCCCCATTTATTTTCATGTGTTTTCCCTATGGCCAGGTACAGATATTACACATAAACCAGGATAAGTGATGGGAAACTAGTCGACAACTGTAATCGAACAGAAGTTCAGTGCACATAGACCAGCTTAAAAATGGCAGAACTTGATTTAAAATAGACCAGGATGGATGTAGCATCAAACTAAATTGATTTAGGTTAGACCAGTTTAATGAACTTCTGTACCAGACCCCCTAGTGACTTAAGATAGGTCGCAGCCCACCAGAACCTCAGGTGCCTTTGTGGTCCCACCCACTCCCCTGATTTCACATGGAGGCATGCTGGCACTTGGCTTCTCTGAGCTGTCAGCTGCAGGTGCAGGGTGAGCATCTGAAGGGGCCTCTGCAGAAAGAAGGTGGGGTCATGGCAAAGAAGGGTTGGGAGGGGAGCTGCAGTCACTGCCTCCACCTGCTGCTGCTGCTGCTCTTGGTACTAGCACTTGGTTGGGCATGGAGCTTCAGCAACAAGGAGGAGGGGCACTGCATCATAATCATAGAATCATAGAAGTAGGGTCGGAAGGGACCTTGCAGATCTTCAAGTCCAGCCCCCTGCCTGGGCAAGGGGAAAACTGGGCTCAATTGACCCCAGTCAGGTAGGCATCAAGCCACCTCTTAAAGACCCCCAGGGTAGAAGCCAGCACCACTTCCCTTGGAAGTTGGTTCCAGATCCTAGCCGCCCTTACCATGAAGTAGTTCTTATGGATGTCTTACCCAAACCTACTCTCCAACAACTTGTGGCTGTTATTGTTATCCCAGGGGGCGCTAGGGGAAACAAGGTCTCCCCCAAACCCTTCTTGTCCCCCCCCCTGTGAGTTTATAGATGGTCACCAGGTCCCCCCTCAGCCTTCTCTTGTGAAGGCTGAACAGGTTCAGGTCCGGTAGCCTCTCATTGTAGGGTCTTCCCTGCTGTCCCTGGATCATGTGGGTGGCCCTCCTCTGGACCTTCTCAATGTTGTCCAAATCCCTCTATGTGCGTGTGTGTTCTTGTGTCCCTATGCTGTTGGTATTTGGTGGGATGCAGGGCTTCCGAGATGAGGAGGAGGGGTGTTGCAACACAATCCGGGTGGGTGTGTGTCCAACTTGGCCATGGGCGATCCTGCCCTGCACCCCTCCCCTCTCCATCCCCAACCCGCATCAGGTCCAGGTGGGACAGGTGCCTCCAGCCCCCATTGCAGCTCCTGGGAGACATTTGTGTCCAGCCGGCCTCCACTAGCACTCAGCAGATGGGCTCATCCACCTGGATCCCAGCCCCAGGTGTCCCCTGTCTGGCCCAGATCCCTTGCTTGTCCTGGGAACTCCACCTTGGACTCTTGGCAGCTCACTCCTTCCCTCTATCCCTCACTCGTCTTTCGGCTGCCCACTATTGTTTTCCCAGAGCCTGAAAGCATTGGTGGCTCCTGGACAGCACAGCCCCGGTGAGGCAGAGATTCCCTCTGCTGCCCAGCAGCCCCATTTGCTGCTGCGTTTGGCTGTGAAGCTGAAGATACAAAATGTGGTTAGCAGGGCATTTGATCCTGGCAGGAAGCAGGTGCTACCAGACCCAATGCCCACACAGAGGGAGCCCCTTCTTTTCTTCTTCCTCTTTCCCTTCCCCTTCCCCAAAGTCAGAACATGAAGCCCCAGCTTTCTGCTGCTTGCCTAGCTAGCCTGCTCCAAGGTGCTCTCTCTTTGGGAGCCTCAGGGGTTTGAGCCAGGGCTAAGGGCAGTCTTATGTAGAGTTTAGAGTATGGATTAGCACAAAATGTTTTTTACAGAGCTGAAACTGTCTTGACAACCTCTGGAGGTCCCTTCCAGTCCTGCTTCTCTGTGATCCTCTATGATTCCTTCAGGTGACGGAGCAGTGGGATGGGGGGGCAGGGCGGTGCGGTGGGGGCTGCTCCCCCAAAACCCGGCAGCCAATCAGGGGTGGCTTTCCCATTGAGCTGTACTCGGGAGTCTCCAGCAGCCCAGGGACCCAGTGGGCATACTGCATGCCATGCAAGAGTGCCCCAATCTACTGGCTTCAGCCAGCGCAGGCAGCCTGTGTACTTCTGTCCTCACCGAAGTGCACAACTGTTCTGTGCACTCTTGAACTAACCTCGGGTACTGGGATATTTATACACTTACTTTTTTGTCCCACAACATGCCAGAGATTCACTGCTTTGGAGTAGACTCAAGCAAATCTGCTCCACACAAGAGCTGAGGCAAACTGTGCTGCACTGCGCTATGCTGTGCTGCACTGCGCTATGCTGTGCTGCGTGCAGTTGTGTAAATGACAAAATGTACGTCAGCACACAGAAAATGTTGGCAGTGCACTTTTGAACTGAAGCACCTCTGATGTGTTTTAGTTTAAAAGTTTGTCACCACCATTTTCTCAGCACTGATGCAGTTGTATCAGTGACAAAATGTGCAAGCATTGCGGTGCGAGGTGCTTTACAAAGTGTCCAGCACTGTGGCATTTACATGTGTAAAAATGTCCTTAGAGTAAAGCGCAAAACTTAGAACAGTTCCACCTTGGGTTTTTTGAACCTCTGTACCTGGCCTAAGTGGAGTAATGTGGTAGGCTAGGATACAAGTTGGAGGCAGCTGCAAATTTATATCCAAGTGCAAAAAATCTGAGTAGTAAATTGAGTTACATTTTTATTTCTGCATTATCTGTATCCTCTGCAAGTGTTCTGTGCTCTCCAGCTAATGCTAGATCAAGATAAGTGAACTGAGTTTTAGTTTAAAACTTTCTTTTTTTTTTGAACAGCCCTGTAAAACACAGAGATAAAGAAAAGGGAATGACTATATACCAGATGGTGCAATACATTGTGCATGACTGCCCAATTAGATCATTTAATGGTGATCTAAAATCAGTCCATAGCACTACCCCTGAAGCAGTTGAATGGTTATCAAATTTAGATATTAAGCTATGAATGATGTAATCCTGAAATTACATATGAAGGAGAGAAGTTAAAAAGTAAACAATTATGTAATAAAAACATATTTAAAAAGACCCAAAGCTGAAGAAGGACACTTTGTGCCCAGAAGCTTGATTAACATCACTGAACTATGCAGTTGATCCAATAAAAGATACAAAAAACCCCAAAAAACAAACACCCTTACTTCTCCCAAAGAAATGAAACACAAAATGGCAGGGGAAAAAAAATTCTGAAGTGAAACTATGCATCTTCTCATAGCATAAAATGACAGTAAGACACAATGTAAAGAAAGGGGGGCATACAGTTTATCTGGAACCCATAACCTAATGCCTCCTAACCCAGTTTTCTCTCTATGGCAGTTGTCTTCTAGTTGTATCTCCTACCACCCCATGCTCTGTGTCAAGCCTTTTGTACAAAGAATAGAATCCTATTTCCAAGCAGTAGTTTGAGGGTAATCTCAGGACAGCTTTTGCCCTCAGTTACATAGGCATTAATGCCAGGGTAACTGTGCTTTTCTATCTCCCTAGCTTGTACTAAAGCTTTTCTTAAAGGAATAACTCACCATGTTAGCTACTGAAAAAAAAATTCTTTCAGACTCACTAATGCTTCAAAAATACTTCAAAAATAGGGAGTAAGGTAGTGAAGAACCAGGCTTAGAATAAGAATGCAACAACTTGACATTGTATTTTTCACACAGTTTATTCTTGAACGCCTTTGCAAGTGAAGGAAAAAGTACATTTTCAAGTTTATACTTACGGGCTCGGAGTAGCTGACTTATCAGTGCAGTCTTTCTCTAGAACAGCTTCAAGCAGCCCAAGTGCGGCCAACAGACTGACAGAATGAGTAGTAATGGCCATAACTGAATGATTTCCTGCTCATGCAGCGAAGCTCCAAATTGATGCCTGCATGGTGGAGTATTATGAAGATGCAGGAAGCCATCCTTTCCTATGGTGATACTGCCTGTGCAGTTTAGGGAAGAGATGAGTTTTGGCATCGTGCATTGCAAACGTTCTGATGAATGAACTGTGCCTTAACTCCTCGCTTCTGAGCAGGGCTGCCCAGAATGCTTTGCCAGAATAGTTTTCCATTTGTCAAAGGTTAGAACATGAAAATATTCTTTTTGACAGCTTTGTTGCTCTGCAGAGGCTGGTTGAAAAAAAAATATTTCTTCAATAAATCCTTCTTACTGTCCGAGGATACCAGGAGCTCAGTGGCCTCTCAGAAATGATGCCTAACTATAGCTGAGCTCATCTAGGGATATGCAGGGAGCCAGCTGTTTGTCTTTGGCAGCAATCTGGAAACCACAGAGAGTCTGATATTTTTATAGAGAATTTTTATTATTGTTGGTGCTATTGTTCTTTTCCAAAAGTTCAGTTTTCAATGTCTCAGATCTCAGCTTAAACAATGCAACAGTATGCAAATTCCTATCATGTGATCTACTAAGTCATCAAATGAAGCTTCTTTCTACATGATAGCCTGCTTGAACTATATTGCCAAGCTTTATTATAATAACAGTAACGCTAGGAACCATTGAAATGTTAATTTCATTTACAAACTTGGAAATTCTATCCTTATTTAATTGAAATTAAACTCTTGATAAAGGCAGCCTCAACTCACCACCCAAAATATAGACATCTAAATTAAACACAATAGTCTGCTCAGCTATAATTCTAATATAATGAAGGGCTTAGTTTGTCTGTGTGTCTATTTGTGTGTTTGTCTGTCTATTTGTAACACTTTTGGGTAACTGTGCATGTGCCACTGAGAGGGCCAGCAGTGATTGGTTGTGCGGGCTCCGCCTTCTCAGGCAAGGGGGAAGCCCCACTGCTCTGGGGGAGGAGGCAAAGGTGGAGGCAGGCTGCGGTGAGGGAGTCTCTGCTGCCACCACCACCTCTGGCAGGGAGGCTGGAGAGGCCCCGCTGCTCCAGGGGAGGAGGCGGAGGTGATGGGGAAGAAGGAGCCACTGCCACCACTGCTGCCTCAGGCAGGGAAGCAAGCGAGGCCCCAGTGCTCTGGGGGAGGGGAAAGAGGCAGATGGGGTGGAGAGGGAGCCACCGTATCATACCATCCCGAAAACAGGTGGCAGGGAGTAGGAGGTGGCAGGTAGGGAAGAAGGGGAGCAGGGAGGCAGGGAGAGGGTGCAGCTACATCAGAAGCTGCCGGAAGAATACCCAGCAATAATGATGGGTGGGGCATGGCTCCAGTGGAGTGGGCCAGGTGGATGTGGAGTGGGGTGGGTGGTGTGGAGCCAGATGCGGAGTGCTGG
The DNA here is from genome assembly GCF_000455745.1 of Alligator sinensis. Classification (NCBI taxonomy): domain Eukaryota; kingdom Metazoa; phylum Chordata; order Crocodylia; family Alligatoridae; genus Alligator; species Alligator sinensis. The sequence continues at coordinate 3,122,917 of NW_005841937.1, read as the reverse complement.
GAGGGGTGGGCCCGGATGGGCACACAGAGCCATACGTGGAGTGGCGGGGAGGTTGCACAGCTGTACACAGAGCGGCAGCATCATGGGTGGCAGCACTCCGTCCCCACCCAATCCTCCGTCATTCTTGATGGCTAGTTCTTATATGTAGACTGCTCTACACCTATTATGCAAGTAACAGATTAACTAAAAAAATAATTTTTGTGGGATAGCACTGCTGTGCACAGAAGTGAAACACCTATAGCAGAGAAACACTAAACTGTCAAAGAAGCCATTAAAATTATGCTTGCAAGCTGTGGGCATGCAAATAGCTGCATGCATAATTAAGAAAAGTACAAAATGACCTTTGTGCATGAAAATAGTAATGTGTTTGCACATCTCTGAGTCCACAAGAATTGTCTCCAGTAACCCTTCTTGGATCACTATGTATATGTACACACACACACACACTTAGCTATAAATGCCAGAACACAATCCAGTTTACTTTATAACACTACAAACTACTTGTATGTATGGTGAAACAGCTGTATAGTATTATACTTTTAGACCAATAGTAGATCACATTTATTATCAATTTTTTTAATGTATGTGAATGTTTTACAACATATGTTCTTTCCATTTGCCACTACCTCTAATCATTAAGGGTGACATTCTATTCATTCTATTCTCCTGGAGGCCTAAGTGGCTATATTTTGGTCATCTACAGGGCATTTCTGGTGCTCAGAGATATTACACTTAATGCACATTAAGCATTCAGAAAGTGCTTTAAAGCACTAACAGAACATACATGCATGACACTTAAAGTGCTTTAAAAATGGCAGAGCCAACACTAAGGTTACATACCGATATTTGGGGCAGTTATATCAGAGGTTCCCAACCACTGGGCCATGGCCCAGTACCGGGCCATGAAGGGTTAGCTACCAGGTCGCAGCATGAGCCCCCCACTTGGACTCTGTCCATCCACCCTAGTGAGCAGCTTCTGCCGCCAGCAGTGATGTGTTAGGTTAAAGCTGGAGGGTGGGTCAGCCCCAGGACAGAGGCAGCCGGCTCCATGCACCCCAGCCCGCTCCTGTGCCAGTCTGCAGGTTGGGAACCAGTGGGTTAGATCACATTAAAAATGGCTACCTAACCCATTCTAACTTAGTTCACCCAGGTGCAGACCTTACACTTAAATCCCTAGTTGGATCAATCTAAGTGTGAACTGTTCAGAAGTTCAGGACAGTCAGATCAGCCAAGAAATGGTTGACCCAATATAAGTTAACTCTACCTTCATGGTAGTTTAACTTACATTGGGTCCAGCAAGACCAATATAAGGGCACCTATACACATGCCGGATGTCTGTTCCAACACATGCTAAGTAGCATGAATCGGAGCATACTCAATTAATCGAGCCTGCTGGAGCATGCTAATTAGTGCACTGCAGCAGCCTCTGTGTCACATCTATTAATGTGCCCCCAGCACCATTTTGAAGCACAGGACACTAAATACATGTGACAATGTGTGTGCTTTAATTAGAGCAGCTTTCGGAGCTGATCTAATTAAAAAGTGCCCCCCCCTGCTCCACCCCGAGGCATGGGGGGTGGAGGGATAGGGAAGGGTCCCCCACAGCTTGCTGGCTCAGATCTCCAAGGGGGTCAGGTCCACATGACAAAGGGGTTCCCTTCCCCACCCCAGTTTTTTGCTGCATTAGGAAGTAGGGCCAGGGTGAGGAGAAGAGAGTTCCCTGCCACACGGACCTGGTCCAGTCTCCCCCCTCTAAAGTCAGAAAGCTGTGGAGAGGGCCTCTTGTGGTAAGGATGACCCCTCCCCATCCCAGCCCCAGTTCCTGGTACAGCAAAGAGTTGAGTCAAGCAATCCTGTGCTGCAACTCTTGGCTGCAGCTGTCAAGAATTTGGGGCAGATGAGGGCAAGGGAATCACCCTGCCATGTGGACCTGGCCCAGCCCCGCACTGAGACCTCAGACGGCATGTGCATACCCTTCCCCCACACCTCCTCCTGAGCCTCCTAACAGCAGCAGCCAGGAGCTGCATCACAGGGCTACCCAGCCTGGCTTTTTGTCACACCAGGATATGGGGCTAAGGGTAAAGGGAGCCCCTGTGCCATGAAGGTCTCCTCGTGGCATAGCTTGCTGGGTGGGATGTTGAGGGGGTGCTGGCCCAGGCACAGTCTGTGTAGCAAGCAGGCGCCCTTCCTCCCATGTAGCCCCAGTTCCTGGCTTCTGCTGTCAAGTCTGGGGCAGAAGGAGAAGGGCACCCCTCTGCTGTGCAGACCTGGCCCAGCCCCCACCTGAGATCCTAGCCAGCAAGCCTTCCATTGTCCTATATCACTTTTCCATACAGATTTAAGAATTTAATAGAAAACAGGAGAAATCTTTTAGCATTTAATATGGATCGATTCAATAGCACTGGGATAATGCATTATGATTCTAAGATAATAACTGTACAAATCTCTAGAATTTAAAAACATTTATTAATATTTTTCTATAGATTTTTTTAACTCATCATATGAATTCTAGAACAAGTATGCTATTCTTTAGGTTTTTTAATGCAATTTTTCACAAATCATGTGGAAAGGTTATCATTTTCCATTAAATATTATAGCACTTTTCATAAGGTAATGCATAAGAGTCAAACGCCTTCCTTTCAAATAAAGTCTTCCTTGAGGAGGTAGAACACAGTATGCAGCCAACTCTCCATTATTTGCTTTGGACAGTCAGTTTTGCAGCTGAGTCCATAAGGTTTCTCCATATAATTATAAGGCATGTCTGAATTTTTCAATGGTGGGTGGACAATTTCATATGTCAAAACTTTCCTTCCAGATAGTAACAAAACTGCATGGATGGCAAACTTCTTATATGGACCTTCAAATTAAATAGCCCTACATTCATATCAATCCTTCAGCTGAAATAGCCTGCTGGGCAGCACACATGGAAAGTACCTTAGGAGAGAAAAAAATATTTAGCAAGACAAGTATCAAACCCTGATTTAGCATAGGCTGTGCAGAAAGTAACACAATGGCACCAAACACATCTGAATATCTTAATGGTACTGAAAGAAAGCAAAAAATGAAGACTTCCCCCAGCATTTTTTTCTTCAACTAGCCTTAGGATGACTTTTTTGAACTCTTTAAAATTTAATAATAAAAATATCAAAAACAAAAGCAGAGAAGCAAAGATTTTTGTGGGCAGTATCTTTTATTGGACCAACTATATTGTTCGGTGGGATATAGACAAGCTTTCAGTACCACAGTACTCTTTTCCAGGCCTCAGGAGAACTGAGAAAAAGGTACTGGGGTACCTATGTCCCTCCCAGCTATACAACTGGTGCAATAAAAGATAGCATCCACAAAAATCCTTGCCTCTTTTATTTTTCCTGAACTGTCAGGGTTACAGCATCACCCCAACTTTACCAGAAACAAAAGCTGAAAGTGCAAATGCAAAGGACCCCACCAAGGACCAAGCATGACATATTCGTTAGCAGGTACACTGGCTTTCTCTGATAAAAAAATTCACAAATTCTCTGACAAAACCCCCAAAATCTGTTATTAAAATTAAAAGCCCTCTGCAGCATCCTCCAACCTTCTTGTTGCCTCTCACTGTCCCCATAGCTGCCCCGCCACCTCTCACTGACCCCAAAGCCCCCCCAGTACTGCTGGTGCCCCTCACTGCCCCCACAACAGCCCCCGCCACCCTATTCATGCCTCTTGCCCCCCATCCACAGCCCTTGCTCCCCAGCCCTGCCAGAGGGGCCACCAGCTTCCAGGGCTATGGGGCCAGGGCCCCAAATATGCAGCTTTCTGCCTCCAACAGAAGGCAACTGCAGCAGAAGCAGCATGGAGCTGGCTCCCCTACTGATATGCTTGCTCAGGTGGGGCCAGGGCCAGCTCCTGTCTCCACCCCAGCCCTGCGGTGCCTCCAGCTGCCATGAACTGCAACCCCCCAGCCCTGCCACAGGGGCCCCCAGCCCCCTGCAAGCCCCACTTACTTCAGGCTCCAGGAGAAGAGTAAGGCTGAGCTGAGCCCAATGGAGCCATGGCTCACTGAGAGTCTCAGGCCCTGTCATTCCCCTCCCACTCTCGGCAGGGCTGCTGTTTCCTGCCCTGTTTGCAAACAGCTTTTGCAAGCTGGAGCTCAGCCAGGAGCAAGCAAAAGCAAGGACTCCATGGGTGTCTCTGTTAAAAGGAGAAAGCTGTGTTTTCTCTGATAAAAAGGGGAAATCTGTGGTTTTTTCCTTTTTTTCATGGGAAACAGAAAACCCGGATCCCTGTTCATTAGTAACAAATTACCAGTATCACCAGACATTGAAACTGCCCAGGCCTCAACATCCTTCATGAAGTAACACATTTAGAACTAGCCATCCATCCAGCATAACAAAATGACCCACATTCTATTGTAAGGTGAAGTGTCTGAATTCCAAGGAGGCATGTGCCTAGGTCAGAAACTGGAAGAGATGGAGAGCATCATCAGAGCCAGCTCCTATGAGCTAGTTTCTGATGCTCTTCAGGGTCACTATCTTGGCCTGGCCTTGCAAGAAATTGGTCAAGCAGATCACGCTTTCTTCAGCTGCTCAGTATGGGAAAGAGAAAATGTACATAGTTTTGTAGAAGTCTAAGTCTGGCACAGAGGGTGACATAGAAGGGCCACACATGGGGGCATTCCAGGAAGGTGCGGAAGAGCATCTCCTCCACCTCCTTCTTGCAGAAGGGCCAAGCTACCACCAGTCTTCAGTCACCTAGAGGTCGCTGGTCTTCTTGGCAATGGGAGCTTATACAGCCCCAGTAGGCTTATTCTGATATTTCTGTTACTATGCACCATCTTCATGTTGAGTCAAGACAATTAGATTTTTGAACCTATATGCAGGTTCCCACAGTCAACACAGCACATGAAGGAACTTTTTATCCATTGTCAAGAAACACAATGTTTTAGCTCAGATACCATCATTCTCAATTCTAATGCATATTACTCCTTTATTAACTTTTAACCCTGTTTCTTATTTTGGGTATTTTTTGTTTCAATATTATATACATCAACTTTTCATTCCTTCTGAATATCACTAGTTTCCTCTTTTGCCTACAGTGAAATATAAAGGTCATAATAGAAAAAAAATATACATCAAACAAAATAGAGCATAATGGTAGAGCACACAAAGTTGAACAACATGGCAATGTTTAAAAATCTTAACTGACTGATGAGCCTTAACCAAACAAAATGTGTCTCCAGGGTGGCTACTTTTCTAGCTTAAGTCAAACCTGCTCCTGCCTATGAATTGTAATAATAAACAACAGTAACAGATCTCTGAAGCAAAGGAGGATAGTTGATTTCATTTGAACATAAATTCACAGAGTTGTGTGCCAAAACAACTCCTCTATTAAAGTTTTCATGGCTCTTGGAACAAAGGATATTCTAGGTCAATTTGTGTTTGTCCATCAAGACCTTTTCCATTGTATGTTTGATAAGAGAGAATTTTCAGACAGCTTCCTCCAACTTAGAGCTTCCTATATTTTTCAAGTTCATGCTCATATCCAAACACCAGTGATCACTTCTGTCCATACTAATGAAAAGTATTTTAAGTATATTTCACTAAAGAGAGCCTTCCTGAAATGACAGAAGACATTGTTAGATGAAGATCAGGAATTTGGTGTTACTTCTGGAAGAGGATACAAGGCATGTCTACATGTGCCAATTTAAGGCACTTTAGCCTAGTTTAAGGCACATTAAGGGTGTGCATCTATGTGTGCGCCCTTAATGTACCTTAAAAATGGTGATTTTAGGCAAAAGCAGGTATCAAATTTAGGCGTGAATAGCTAAAGTGCATTAATGCACATGTAAATGCATTAAGGAGCATTAACACTGTGTATGGACTGACTTGAAACTAACTTTAGTCTCGTGTCAGTCTGCACACATGACACTGATGTACTTTAATGCATGGATGTGTAGATACAAACCTAAATCACCTTAACGTGCATAAGCTATTGTGCATTAAATTTAGACATGCCTTATATGACCATGATTAGTTTAGGGCTTCTCACATGCAGAAAGTTATTCCTGTGCTAGGGTTAAAGAACTTGGGCCTGTGTCATTTTTTCCTCTTCAACTGTTAGACTCAATTTGCCTTTCCTTTCAAGCTTCTCAGAAATCCAAACATTATTTTAGTTACAAAACACAGAATTTCGCAGAAAAATTAGTTTAACTTATATTCCCATTTTTGAAATATCAACAAAAAAAGATTTTCATTTTTCATTTGCCTATGGAAACCACATTAATTGAATTTTCTTTCTATATTGTTAAAATAATATAGGTTTATAGTTAAAATATGCTAAGTAAATGAATCCTATTGTTTTTAAAGTTGGAGGTTCCAGAGTCACAGTAATAGTAACTGATATTGGGTCATCCCCTGAACTAATATGGCACCGTGCATTTGATTGCTATTTTCCATATGCTACTCTCCCAATGTACTTCAACTCTGACTTGGAGGAACTATTCATAGGAATATAGAGGAAAATTGGTTCTCCATGCCCCTTTATTTCCTGGTCTCTGATTGAGATTGTCAGTGTCTGTAATGTAGTAGCCTGAAACCAGTAATTTATACTAGAATAAATTAGACCAGCTTTATGAGTAGGCCTACAGTAGCAGGTCAGTGAATAACTGTCAGATGATAAAGTAGTTTTATCATTACTTATCCGAGGTGGAATTAAACCACTTGCACATAGCAGAAACAAACATTTCTTTCGTATCTGATCCCTGAGTGAAGGTGTTTGGAAAAGTGTTGTATTTTTTAAACTGAAGCAATAACATACATATTTCACTATGAATAAAGAAATAGGCAAAAAGAATCAATATTTTGCTGGTTGGAGAGTGTATAGCTTTGCACGCTTGTGAAAAATTACACTGACATTTGCAAAACGATGGAACATGTGATTTCCCATTTACATTTTGAAGAACATAAGCAGCCCAGCCACAAAGGAACTCCTGGAAACAGCCACAGAGTCATATAGTAGATGGAAACATTTTCCTGTATGTGAATAGATTTTTTGGGCAATATTTGATAAATTTTCTCATAAGGTCCAAGGTTTATTGAAGAAGATAAATCATGTCTGTACTTGGAACTGATTTATTTTACTGAATAGGTATTTATATATAAAAGATGTCTAGTCCCGTGGGAACTGTGATAGAAGCTACATCCTCTGAACCATATGGGATTTCTCATCCATGTAAAGCTATAGGCACTATATACATATATTTTTTTGATAGAATACAGACTTTCTGTCGAGCTTGTTCCTGAACTTGATCTTATAAAGCAATGAGTAGTGAGAAAAGGTTTTGAACTGCTGAGCACCATTGTTCAGCAGCAATTAGCAAAGCCTCAGCAGCTGTGCAGTTTGGTGGGTATACAACCTCTTCTCACACATATCAGACCAGATTTGCTGTCTCTTGTCTATTTGGGCAGATTTGGAAACATATAGCAGCCCACTTACAAGTGTGATTCTATCCATTTAAATTAGGTATACAGTGGCCATGAGGCTGCATCAGATATAGGCCTCTAAGGCCCATGTACACATTACAGGTATTGCACAATTAACTAAGTAATTGTGCAATGACTTTAAGACCAGCCACACGTGCAAATGACTTAGCACATGATAAAAAGCTCCTACAAACTATAAAGTTAAACTTTGAAAATATGTTTTAATTTTATAGCTGGTAGGTATCCAGCTTTATTTTGCACACGTAGCAGGGTCTTCCCTGAGGCTGGGAGCCCTATCAGCTGACAGGGCTCCCAGCTGCATGGGTGTACCATGCCCAATGTGAACCCCCAGGCCCTGAGGATCAAAGCAGCTGTGATTCCCAGAAATCAGGGATTTCACACACCCCTGAGCCCTGGGAATTATGGCTGCCGCGATCGCCACCACCCAAGGGATTTCACTCAGGGGGCTTCCAGATGCAGGAACCTACTTCTTGCTGGTGCAGGAAGAACCCACAATCAAGCTCCCCCTGCACCAGCAATAAGGCGTGATGGGATCAAATGTGAAATCCCACAATTGCATCTCCTGCCATGCACATGTGGCATGGCAGGAGACATGATTGTGTGAATCGTGTATTATATCCCATCACACATTTATCTGCATGTGCAGAGGAGGCCTAAGTGTAATAGATGTATTACCCTTAAGTCTTTGAAGGTGGGATGCACCGACAAGTAGATATTTGCAATTCTGAAGCAGAGTTCAAAACCGAGATAGAAGCAAGCATAGCCAGAGCCTGGTAATGGTAGAACAGCCCAATTTAATCACTATGGAAACCTATCCTTTTGGCAGCCAGATTGTACATGTGGATTTTCAGGTGCAATTTTTTTTTTTTTTGCTTTACAAATACTTTATATTAAAATAAATTTCCCAAACCCTTGGGATGTGCCACATTTGGCTATCAGAAGCAGAGTCATGACAGTCAGTATTTCTGACTGAGCAACTCCTATACTCATGTGCCTAAGGCACAAAATACGTGAAAACTAAGGGAGTGTATGGCAGAAGTCTTCTTCCTTTTAATCCATGCCATAAATTGCAGTACTGTCTCATTGCTATACAAGCTACATTACTGTTATTCCATTGTGGGGTGGGGAGAGAAAGGGAGGGAGGGAGGAACTGGGAACAAAAATATTCAATATCCAGCATACATGCTAGGTACAATTTTCTATACTATAGTTTCAAGTTACAGATTCAGAATTCCTTGTTTCTTCTACAGTTGTCAATGGCTTGATTAAGATAGACTTGTACACACACACACACACGAGTATGTACATTAAGATGTGTGTGTGTACACATATATATGCACACATACACACATTTATATATGGCTTCATTAATATATATAAAAGAATATATATTTGCTAGGCACATACACATTTATCTGTAAGTAGTCATTAGTGAGGGTATTTACCTAGCTATATCTGCAAATGAACTGACATAAAAGCACACACATGGGATACACTTTTGTGCAGGTTTCTTTCATATGAACCTGTCTTCTAATTTCACAAACAAAATGGCCTGAAGTATGTGTAACAACAGGAGGTGGCAGAAATTGTGGAAAGATAAGAAAAAGGAAGAAATACACTTATAAACCAAGTATTTGAATATATTTCAGAGTTTTGATTAAGGATTTAAAATAGTTTTAATATTTTTCCCCACTTAAGTCACCTTTTATGAATTCAGCTCAAATACTAGTGAGGATACCTATATGCAGCTGACAGGAAATGTGACTTTGTGGTTAAGGTATTGACTTAAACTCAAAAGATCTTAGTTCAGTTAGCATCTCTTCTTACACTCTGTGTGGGCCTGGGTAAATCACATAATCTTTCTGTTCCTTATAAGCTAATAATTCACTTTTGCGTCTTGAGATTGCAAGCTGGCTGAGACAATGGGTAATAATGTCAGAAGTGAAGCTGAAATTAATTGGTTTGTAAAAGTCTTTGCTAAAGTCACATCCAAAATAGGACTGAAGCCTCTGAAGTGGGATGTAGGAAAACGTAGGCACCTAAATCTGAAACTGGAATCCTAAAAAATCCCTGTTCAGTGGTCACTTAATCCTGGAAGAGCCTAAATTCCAAGAACACCTTAACTTTTTACTCTAATTTCTGCAGACATGTACAGTTGCACTTATGCACATATCCAAAATGATCTCAAGTCATGACAGCATTACAGTGCAACACTTAGTGTAGCCGAGATCAATCAGGATCCAGAAGTAGATGCCTCTCTGTCAGTGTGCACTCACCATATACAGATGGGGCTTCTCAAAAAATGCAGTTGTAGATACCACTTTGTTTCACAATGGTGGTTCTAGAGGTGGCAGCAGTGGTGGTGGCAGCAGAGGCAGTGGCAGAAGCAGCAGCGCCCCACTTCTAAGTAATAGCCTAGCGGTCAAAAACCTGAATCAGGAAGTGGTAAACACACATTTAATTCCTTCTTCAGTCAAGAGAGACTCAAACTCACCTCTCCAACATCCCATAAGTAGGGACCTACCTAAATTGTGGTTTTGTGGATTTCTGGGAAACTGCATAAAATAGCATTGCCCATGATCCCTGCAATGCCAGGAAATTCAGCACTGGCTGTCATTTCCCAAGAAATGACCCCTCCCCCCCCCCCCCAAAAGTAGTGATGTAGACTGAGTGAAAACGCCCTTCACCAATCAGCAGTGAGGAGCAGCATTACCGGGGCTCCTATGCCAATCAGCAGCAAGGGGTGGGGCCACTGCAAAATGCCCGTACAATCAGCCCTGCATGGCACAAACAGCCTGCAAAAAACCCTTTGTCTCACCGTGACTTAGATAGGTCCCTACCCACAAGACTGCTAGAACCACAGTTATCCTGGGTGGGACTACACTCTCCACTCCTCCTGTGGAAGCTATGCCACTGTGTACCAAATTCAGTGACTAAAGACAAAGAATGAGTAGGAAATGATTCTGTAGTCCAATGGTTAGGGCATCTATAAGAAAGAGAGAAGAGCCCTTGGTTTGGGTCCCTGCTCCCAAAACTGTTACTGTGTTTTAACATCAAAGAGTAAAAGTAAGAAATCTATATTTGCGTGCACTGATGTGTATTACATTACACAGACACACACACAATATTATATTACACAGTAAATTCACTATTTTTTTCTTTTCTTAACACAAACCAAAATACTTTGGGCAATGCAAATGTACAGAAGCTCCTTGAAGATATATATTTAAAGAGAAAAAATAGGAAAAAAAAAAATCTATAAGAAAAACACCTTTATACCTTGATCTTATTCCTTTTCCCCTCCCTTTCTCGCAGTCCAAAGTCTCACAGATTCCAGCAACTGTTTTGGATAAACAAGGAATGAAGGAGCATCCCTATATTAGCATTAAAGTTAAATTAAATCTTTTGAGTCATTTACATCATGCTGTTTTCCCTTTATGCATCATTATGTCAGCAGTGGCTTCCTAAAATGCTTTCCCTTAGGACATAGACAGACTGAGATAGCGAGAATGATGAAATTGATTCTAACTGCTCCAAGGTTTTTTGTTTTTTTTTTTTAAATAGAAAATTTCTTTTAACTGACAAGTAGAACATGAGGTATTGACCTTTCCCAATTTATAGTGTGTTCAAATATGGCAACTATGCATAATATTCAAGGCCAATTTTCAATATTGTTGTTTTTAATAGGTGTTCAGTAGCCACTGCCTTTTTAAAATCAAGGGCGTATATTTCTTCATGTTCAAAGCCCATTTTAAGCATTTCAAAAAGTCTACATATATGATAATATCAAGCTGACTAGCAGCTGACTTCCATGAGGGCATAAGAACATAAGAATTGCTATTTACTGGGTCAGACCATAGGTCCATCTTGCCCAGTGTCCTGTGTCACACAGTGGGGGAGACTGGATAATGAAGGGGAGAGTGAACTGAGTATGACCAAGGTTGTTTCCACTGTTCCTTTCTCACTTGCAACCTCCTGCACTTAAAGTCTATGAAGTTCTGATTCAGAAGCTGTATCCCTAACTCCTAATTTCCATTTTATTTGGCACACATTCTCTCTCATTCTGTAGAATGCAGATAATGAAATAAATCTTCTCCCTTCAACATATGGCAATTTAAAAGTCAGTCCTTCTCCTCTATTATCCCTTTGAGACCTACTCTACACCTGAAACTAAAATAACGTGCACTTACAAGTACAGAACACACACCATGTACCCTATATTTCCACTGCAAATCCATTTGTATAGAACTGAAGGCTGGTTTTCACAAGAAAAAGTATGCCTTTGCAATGTATTCAAAGTTGCACTTAATCAGGTATCCTGGACTTCTCACTTGTCTCCCAGATGATGACCAGACTCACTCTTCCCCTTGTACAGTGCTCACTTTTTAGGAAAAAGTAGTAGATCTTTATAATAATACATAGTGCATGACAGACTAGAAGGGAAGTAGAAAGCATTCAAAAAGATTAGCTAAGCCTCCACCTCCCACAATAACATTTTGAGATGATTGAAGATTTGCTTTTCATAGTTGAGAAATCTGTTATTTTAGAAGAATGAAGCTCTAGGTTTCTTTTGCCAAATGAAAGCTGCTTAATTGAAAACTTGGGTGCGGAAGGTGTATCCCTTTCGGTTCATTCCCGACTGTTATGTATTATTGAAAATGATAGTTATACCATTTTTAATAACAAATAACAGTCAGAAACCAACTGCTTTGTGTGTGCTGGAATATCACTCTATTTAAAAGTAACAGGTAACTGTTGGCTTGACAAACTGTGCTTCATATAACTTCAACACAGTTACAATAACAACTGCAATTTTGTTAGAGCTATCTTGAACCCAGAGTTATTAATTTCACTTCCAGATAATAAGCAGGGACAGGATTACTCAGTGATTACAAAATGGATATGGGTATCTTTAATTAAATGGGGCATCTATTTGGGCTATAACCATTTATTTGGTTTCAGTCGAATGTAACACAATATGTTATTATTTGCTTACAGACACCTTCATATCCCCTACATTACTCTCAATACACATGCAGGACAGGGAAAGTGAGAAAGTATATTCCCTTGTGCAAATAAATGAATCAGATTTATTAACATTATGATTCTGTAATGATGCATAAGCAACAGTTTCTTTTCACATACAGTACCTCACATGGGTATTTTCAGGGTTTTAGAAAACAACTATTTGCCCTGCAACTGATTGCAGACTAAAGATCTGCAGTATTTCATCTTACAGTTTGACTTTTGGTTTGAGACCTTATATAGTCCTCCTAGTTTTAACATAGTATTAAATTCTAAGGCCAAATAACCTGAACACTAAGCTATGGGGTGAGGGACGAGACATGTTGGAACAATCTTAACTATAGCATCATGAACAGTGCTGCTATAATATTATTGCTGTAGGTTAATGTGATCCTTTACACAATCTTTTTTTTTTTTTTGTTCCACAGTAGCCTATTTTCAAGAAGTAAAACGGTTTCATTTAAATTGCTAATCCTATCACATATATGGTTTTATTCTTTTGGATCAGGATGACTGACAGTGGTATATTAGAGTTAACAAACCTTACCCGGTTTTAAATACATTTCTGGTATTGAAAGCTAACAGAGCTGAAAGCTGAATGGGTAAAGGCTTTGCTCTGGTATTCATTCCTTTCTTGGAGGCCTGAAAGGACCATACGGAGGGAACCTGATAGAAATTTCGTGTCGTTGCTAAATAGAACTCAGTCCAAGGTAGAAAAATAAAAGGTTAGTTCTGCTGTCCTTTATATCATTTCATTAGCAGTGGCCAATGCTTTCAAAACTAGGGCCAGGGGCTGTTCAAACTGTGATTCAATTGGGCCCAGAGTTTAATGGAGTATGGTCCTCAAAGAATCACTGAAGCAAACCCTTTGAAAGATTCTGTGTTTTCTGAGCACAGCCCCTTTACCGTAGGGTGCTGGCAAAATACGAAGTAAAAGTTGAAGGGAAATGTGCAGCAAGCCCTAGGCCATGCTGCCCCTCTTCTACTCAGTCACCTACAAAACCATGTTGGAGACTGATATGGAAGATAACCCTCACACATTTTTATATGTACTGATTTTCTTTGGGTCTTTGCCCATCCTGTTCACCCTAGCTATATTTTTCATATGCAATTTGATTCACAGATGAAATCTGATAACTGACTTTTGCAGGGAATGGGGTTGGTGTGTGCCAGCTAGTACATGGTTGTGTCCCGCTATGAAATGTTAAAACAGGGTATGCAGCCGAAACCCTGGATTAGTCACTCAGTTAACTATTATATTTAAGAAGGATGCTAAGGTAGCCCAAGGCAGAGATAGTGAAGTTCTGGCTGAGTGAGTTGGCAGCATTGCTTTTGTCTTAATTTTCTTTAGAGAAAGCAAAAAGGCTTAAGGGAAAATTTGAACATGTTTGTTTTTGTGGTAAGGGAATATAAAAATGAACTTTGCATATACATGTTCCATAAGCAAATTATTACACGGCTCAAAGGTATATTGAGGGGCACTGTAAGAACCGATGGAGGGAAATTTGTGCAGTGCCTGCTTTGAGCTATGTTTGGAAGAAAGCCAGTATTATTCAACCTCACATTCAATGCATGCTCAAAGCTTTGAAAAAAATATTAACTAGAAAAAAAATCATGAACAAACTCTAAGTTCTATGGAATTGAAAGCCTGAAATTCCTGTGTTTTTATTCCACTTCTGGTATTGGTTTCCCATGTAGTTCTAACAAGTCACACCACTGCTGACTGCCCCAGCATTTAAAATATGGGGATAATATTTCCCCACATCCACCAGGTTTGAGCATTCTGATTATTATTATATTGTTTAATTGCAGTAACCTGAGAGCCAAACCCTGGTCTCTTGCAAAGGATTAGAGAGGAAAAAAAATGGAGAGGCAAAATCCTCTTTTAGTGCCAACCTAGGGCAGCCATTACCACTTAAATTAAATTTATCTTCCCTCCACTCACTGGGAGGTTTTATCCAGAGGACTTAGATGTAGCTATTAGATGTTGAAATAGGCTCATGCTTATTCAGCTATTCACAAATCCACCCCTAAGCTTCCTTCATATCCTATACCATGTAATACTCTGAACCATGCCCTAGTTGAAAAATCCTCCTGATTCGTTTTTCTATTACTTGTCCTCCTTGATACAATGAAACCATGTTGGTTACATTGCCCTTGCATTTATGGAAGAGAGGTGAGTTTTACTGTCAAAATATTTTAGTGAAGCAGCACTTCTGGTATAGGATTTTCTGAATCTGTCTAAAACATATTTACTTTTTCAGAAGGCTTCATTCATTTACAAACAATTCATCTGAAGAAATTCATGATGAAATAAGTCATGGGGCATTCCAGGTCATCAATAGAGATAGGATTCAATGTATTTTTCTTCTGTAAAGATGGTTAATGTGCCTTTACAGTTAACCTTTTACTCCATAATTGCATTGGACTTAAAGTGCTCTAAAATTAATGTCATCCATGCATTCTTGAGGTTGGAACAGTTGTAACATTGAAGAATGAGACAAATAGATCACTTCAGAGCCATCAGATGCCTGAATCTATTTGAACTTTACAATCCATTCAATTTTTTTTAGGTTCAATGTTTGAGAACCTAGCATTTGTTAAACATGGAAAAAGTCCCATAACTGAATCTAACAAGAGAGCTTATGCTGAGAAAGACCCTAATTTCGTTAATGGCACTGACTTCTACAATGAAGTAACTAATGGAAGGATTGTTCCTTACAATAGATTGTTACACCTAGTCTAGCTTCCAATTTATTATGGGGATTCTACCCCTCCAATTTTTTCAGCCTACTTGGTTCCATTTATAGAGGTCTTTATTTCCCACCCCTCCCCCCAATCATATTCTACTTACATTTTCTCATTCATCAACTCACATTATTTATATTCCTTTTTAAATACTTTAAATTATTTCCTTTTTTTGTTTGGTGGTTTGAGTCTTCAGATATATGTAGACTGGAGTGCCTTCCCTATTGGTCAATATATGTTCTTTTTAAGCAATTTGTTCATTAAAGGTCTAGGATATTTAGACAAGCCCTGGGGGAGAGACCAGGCAGACCAGAAATTAGACTGCTATTCTGTAAATCACAACTTTATCAATGGTGTGCAAGCAGAAATAAGGAGTGGATGCCTTATGAATCACCATCTGGTCCAGAGTTCTTCCTTTCTTTGATGGAGAAAGGAATCTGTCTGACCTATTCATGGTGTGGTTGTATCAGAGCTATAGATGTAATCTTTCTTGCACTAAGCTGGTAATTATGTCATCAGTCTACATGTTGCAAAACAAAAATATAAAATGCATTAGTGCTACAGTTGGGCTTATAATAGTTTTTTGTTCAACAGTAGAATCCCATCCCCTGCGCACACACAAAAAAGAAAAAATGAGGAATAGTTTGGCTGAAATTTCAAAGCTACCCAAACACATTCTATATGTAATAAAAACTATCTTCTTTCTTCCTGAAAAATTCCAAATAAGTAAAATTTCTTTGCCATGAAACTATGAAAATGGAATGCTTTTCATCGACGGTCAGATGTTTCACACAGCTCCAGATGCCATAACTATAATTATTCAGGTAGTTCCATAAAACATGATGAATTGAAGTAATGTCATAGTAGGAACAGAAGAACTGCTATAATGAGATTGTCAATAATATGCAAAGCACCCAAATCTGTTTCTGCATTTGTCCTCAACTCACAAAAGCAGATTTATTTTAGAGTACAAACTGAATAGCTCATTTTGAAGAAACCATGTTCAATTTTTTTCTGTCACCATGGAAAATTGAAATGTTATTTTCTGCCAATATTCTGTAGCTTTAAATACTTAGAGAAACACAGATACAGCAACAAGCCTATTCAAGTACTGAACAAAAGATACTACATTTTGAGCCAACTATCAGCCATCCTGTTGGGGATTAGCTATACATCCTGTGCCCATCATCTATCAAACAACCTGGACTAGGCCACCAACTTCTACATGGCTGATGAAGATGAGGCCACCCAGGATGTAATGGACACAGGCACCACCACTGGCACCACCTCCAGACCAATGAACACTGGTTTTGGACCTATGCCACCAGCAGCAGCTGGTGGCAGCAGGTTGTACTGGACACATAGGACAACAAACAGTGGGTCCAGACCTTCCACATGCACCAGAGCAGCTTCATGGACATTGTCACCCAGCTTCCCTCCCACCACATTGTGTGTCAGTACATCAGCATGTGGCTACCCTTCACTCTGAAGAACTGAGTAGCCACTGCCATCTTGAAGCTGGCCAACCTCAGCAGTCTCCATGACATCACCAACCAGTTCAGTGTGGGCAAGTCCACAGCCAGACAGGCTGTGCAAGAGGTATGTTTGGGCATCCAGAATGTCCTGGCCAACTGCTTCACCTACCTCATCAATCCACAGAAGATGATTGCCACCTTACACCATATAGGCTTCCCCAGCTGCATGGGGCCATGAAAAGCACTCACTTCCTCATCTTCTGCCTTGTCCCATGGCACCTGGGTGTTCATCAACCACATGGATTTGGTGACCACCTTGGTGACAGGCTTATAAAGGCCTTCAGGCTGTTGGGGAATCATTGCATTGCTACCTCCCTCCCTGCCCTCCCCTTTCCCTCTTTCTCCCCAAGGGCTTTGTATTTCCCTGGTGCCTGGGTCCCTGTCATGGTTCGGTGGAGTACAGTAGAGCCATACCATCCTCAGAAGCAAGGCATCCTCACTCAGTGCCTTCATCTTCAATCAGAACACAGGAGGAAGGCTAGGCATGGGTGCTGTGGTAGCATCTGCTGCACTGGAAGTCAGGGGGACTAGGGTACACTTTATATATTCAGAAGGGAACAACAAAGAGATGTAAGAGTGGGAGTGGAATAGTGTTGGAAATAGTGTCGGAAATAGTGTCCTGGGGCTGCGTGTTTGGCTGTAGTCCACGGGATTGAGGAGGGCAGGGAGGGCTCCCACAAGGTGGAGGTCCTGGTCCTAGGTTGCGATGACCATGGCATCAGAGCTTTTCCCCTGGTCCTAGGCACCATTATCTGTCCACTTGACCTTGCCCAAGGAAGCTCAACTCTACCTGCAGGTACACATCTGCTCCTAGATCCTGTTATGTTCCAGGGACCAGCATCAATGGGCCAGAGTCCTCAGGAACTACCACCACCAGCAGACCTTGTACCCTGTGGTCCCCAGGGACCTGCTCCTGGGTACCTGGTTATCCTGTCATCCCAGGGCCTTCCTGTACCTCCACCTGCAGTGGGGTCCCTGCTGGCAAGTCCTTCCTCCTTCTATGCCCTGGTGGTACCATACATGTGTGGGATAGCCTCTCCATGATGAGGAAACAGGACAGCTCCTTGTAAAAGGGCATGCTCTACTTCCTGCTCCCAGTCTTTTTATTGGCATCATGCACTTGTTTGTACTGGAATTGCCCTCATTTCATCTTGACCCACCACTGCACCTAGGCCTTGTTGCAGCCTTGTACTTGCACCTGTTGGGCAATGTGCTTGAATACATACCTGGTGTAGTGCTCTTTGTGGAGCTGGTCTTGGGTCTCCTGCTCACCCCAGATGGTCATGAGATTCCACATATCATCATGGCTCCAGTTGTGTGACGGGTTGGTTACCAGAGGAGGATGGGATGGGGTCTTCCATGATCTGTAGTGGTGCTCATGGGGCCCTGGCATGCACATGTGGGTGAGGGTCAAGCTGCAAGATGAATGGATGGATGGATAGAATGGTGTGTAGGGGCAGGCCCCAGTATATGGCTCTTCCTCAATCCAGCTGTGTGTGGCCCCTGCTCCAGATTGACTGGGAGGTGGCCTAGCCAGTGGAGGCCTACAACCTTGAACTTTCCAGGGGTGTCCAGCAGACACCCATGATGCTGACAACACCACACTACCCAGCACATAAATTTCCATTGTCCTCTACCTGCAACACTGAGACAGTTGGCCACATCTAACCTGCTCCTGACATTTCCAGGGGCATCAAACTTCTTGCCCTGGTGTGGGTGCTCTCCCAGCCCTAGTAGTCTTGGACCCTGTATCTGCAGGGCAAGAAAGTCTTGCTGCACTCTAGGTGCACATGGTCCAGGTACCTTAACACAGTATCTGAGCCACGGACATCACAGGGTTGCCTCTGTGCAGGCCCAGTCCTGATGTTCTTCCACCTACCACCCTGACCCACAAGAACTGAGCTGCCCAAAATGGATCCTTCTTCAAGGGGGTGGGACAAGTGACTATGCTGCTGTCCAGGTTGTAGGATGCCTTCTCTGACCTCTGAGATGTGGTGTTGATGTGCCAGGATTGGAGTCCATGATGAACATGTGTTGGGTTCTGCATGTTCATCATGGGATACTTCATGATAGAATGTTGGGGGTGCAGGTATGGCTTAAGGACTCATGCAGTGGACACAGATGGCTTGCTTCCCCTCACTTCCTGCCTGTGGCTGACAGGTGGCTAGAGGTTGGAGGCAGGGCTGTTCTTCCCTGGTACTGGAACAGCCCAGATATGGGGCCTGCTAGTGAAGGACCATCCATGGTGATGCCAATTAACTAATTAATCCAGAGGGTCGTTAATCCTCTATGACCTACAGGTAGTCAGGTTCAGGGCATTAAAGTAAGTTAATATCCCTGAGCATTGATTTACTGCCTGACCCCACTCAAAGTTAGAAAGAGTAGCTACACACTACAACACAGGTAGGTTGAGCAATATAAACTATATTACACAAAAAACCCCATGCAACAACTACCCGACACAATATTCCTGTAACACCTGAGCCACAACACAATAAAATACATTCAACAAGACAATAACCCAACACACATCCCAAACCCAGCATCCCCGGTCACACAACTAATCAACTACACATTACAATGAACTTTGGTCACTACACAGTAACTGCTATGCAACTTCACAGACAACCCAGAAACCACAGATGGTAGTCAAGAACACCCTGGGCCTAGTCATCAGGAGAAATCCTCTGACAGTCCCTGAGGCTTTTCCCTTTCTTAGGTACTTAGCACCTCAAATAGGGAAAGGGAAAGTTGTTACCCAACTACAGTTTCCACAGCCAAAGCCCAAAGAAAAGAGTGCAAGACAGGTAAGCCTCAGCAAGCTCAATCTGAATGACTAGTGAGCAAGGAACCTACACTTGACAAACTCCCAACCCCAAGAGCCTGGAATCAGAACTGTCCAGCCAGAGTGAGAGTGAGGCCGAGCCCGAGCCCTTGCTGGCTGCTCTGGACAGGATTTATAGCCTTCTAATCATGCCACCTGTCACTCACCCAGTGGTCCAATCATCACCCTTTGCACAATACCTAATCAAATTGAAACCTGGGCAATACTTAAAAGGACCAATCAATTCAAACTATTTCAACTCAATACAAGCAACATTATTATAACTGCCTTAGTAATGAACATATCAACACTGATAAATAGTTGCATTACCATTATACACTGTTCATGCCCAGACTTTAAAAGCAGGTCATGACTTCATCAAGGTTGAGAGTTCAAACCCTGTAGAAACTTCTTACCTCTAGTCATATGGCGCACGTGTGGACTTTCACTATTCTATACTAGGTGCTTGGCCAACACAACTGAGCATGGACCAAGTGCTAGTACACCTCCCTGTGAGAGAGACATAGTAGGGGCTGCAAAGGAGGTTGGGATGCCATAGGATAGTGATCTAATTTGAATTGATAGGGAAACAATACATAAGTTTGGTACACTGGTCTAACCTGAATCTATCTCAATTGAGTGTGCCTCAGATGAGGTCTATGTTAGGCTGTTTTCACAGATGTGCACTGAACTTCTGTATGGTTATGGGTTTAGATTGATCTACATTTACTTAGACCTGTTTAAGTATAATGTCTGTATGTACTCAAGCAGCTGAGCAGAGTAGTTAATCTAGCCCATAATATCCACATCACTCCCAAACATTCAGAAGTCTCCCCTCACACTATGCAACTGCCAGGCCCTTCATGCTGCAGCTGCCTGGAGCCTGTGCACGGGGTGCCCTGCAGCTCCTCTCCACCACCATCACTGCCATCTCCAGGGCTGCCCAGCAGGACAGCAGTGACAGTGCCAAAGAGCAGCAGGACAGCCCAGGTGAGGGCTCTGGGCAGCTGCAGAAAGGAGGGCCTGGCAGTTGTGAAGGGGAAGGGCCACTTTTCCCCTCACACCAAGCAGTAGCTTCTGCCTTACCACCGTCACTGCTGCCACTTGTCAGTGCAGGCAGGTGAGTCTGGAGCAGGGCCAGGCTGGGACTGGGGTTGTGCATGCAGGTTCCAACTGGTCCAGAGCTGGTCCACTCTGCCAGATTGAGTCCAGAGTGGGCGCGGGGTGGGCTGGGGTCGTGGTTGTGCATGTGGGTCCTCATCACTACCACAAGGCTAGGGCCAGTGGTGGTGGCAGCCTATAGCCACTGCTTCCTGGGCTTCCTAAAAAGGGGAGCCTGGCTGCAGAGCTGCTCCAGCTGTACTGCATGCCCAAGGGGCAGTGGGACACACCATGGCCTGGACAGCACCTGGGCCGCGGGCCAAACAAAGTCCCTTTGCAGGCTGTATCCAGCCTGCAGGCCATATTTTGCCCAACCTGATGTAGATCCATCAACAATATCAGAAATCAAACTTAAAAAAGTATTTATTTAAAAGCAACCTAAAAGGCTTCTACATCACGAATACTACTTACTAATGCTATTGCTAATGACTTGTGAAAACTACAGGCCAACTTCCTAATTTAGACCACTATTTGTGTTTAAAAAGCTGCTACGTCATTAGTATCTGATCACAGATAGCTGTGAAAATGCTGGTAAATGCTCTATGAAGAACAATGTTCAGTTTGCTAAATTGCAGCTTTGGGGAGTTCATCATCAACAAGGGAACAACAAAATAGAAGTCAGTTGACAGGGCAACTACTTTTAAGTTATCTGTTTGGATAAGTTCATGATCTCTATACAAGGTTCTTTGGGTAAAACTGGCATCTTTTATTAGATAATCTCAAATAGTTTGAAAAATTCTTCTTTGCAAGTCTTTGGGTATAAATACCCTTCATCAGAATCAGGAAACATCTGCAGTTGGTGTGTGCTCTTCCTGGATGGAATGAATAGCCTCTGGCTTCTTGACTATTCATTACATCCAGGAAGAGCACACACCAACTGCAGATGTTTCCTGATTCTGATGAAGGGTATTTATACCCAAAGACTTGCAAAGAAGAATTTTTCAAACTATTTGAGTTGGTCTAATAAAAGATACCAGATTTACCCAAAGAACCTTGTCTGCCTATGTCCTTAGACCAACACGGCTAGAACCTAGACCCCTGAAATTCTCCAGTGTATTTATTATTTAGATTTATTCACAAAATAGCTAATGTAAAAAAATAATTCCGTTAGAACATTTGCTATTGAAAACTCAAGCTTCTCTGAATACCAGTTATGCAATGCATTTCTTTTTCCTTTTTGGAGAAAAGAAATGCTTAAAATTAGGTTTCAAATGCAAATAAAGATGACTGAAACTGAAATTTGCTTTAATTAACATTCTGCTGCAGTATTTTAAAATTGGCCATTTTGGTGAACCATCCAGCTGGCAGATTTCTTTGCAAATCATCACAGAAATACAAAACAAAAAGGGCAAAAGAAGAAAATGAGTTAAAAACTTGTAATGAATATGCATACATTGAGAACATCGAGTGTATTTTAGTGTTAGCAAAAACATTAATGAACCAAAGTGCTGACCCATTAGAAGTGGCCTTTAATGTATATTTTACTGTGTGCTGCAAACTCATTCTTGAGGTTTGCTTCTTTTCTTTTTTATTAATTCATAATACAGAAACCATAAAGTTCCTTGAGCTGTAGATAAAATATGTTGTCAATTAGCTATCAGTGTACATACATCAGGCTTTAAAAGACCATGAGAAATAAAACCAATTCTTTCTCTTTTTAAGTTGTCTGTAAAGAGTGTGATCTCCTCTGTGTATTCATAACAACAATGTAGAGAAAATGTCCAAATGCCTAAATGTGCCAGGTTCAACCCTAATGGACTTCATTTCTTGAATGAATTGCCTGTGAACGATTACACTAAATGTTTTTTCTAACTTTGTATTATTTTGATATGGCACAATGGACTTCTTTTCTTTGTCATTACACTATGATTATGAAACTAAAGAACCCCATATTCTCACTTTGCACCAGACTTTGAAAATGTCACAATCCCTCTGAGAACCATCCCTTAACAATACATCTTCCTTGACTCTGTGACTTGCTGCTCCATAACTTGAGTTTAACATGTCTGTGACAGGGGGCCATCTCGGGGCCGATCTCCACAGCCCACCCACCTGTCTCTGGGCAACCGCCCGCCTATCTCCCCCGCCACGCCTTTGATGATAATAAATTCAATTAAGATGTTAATTAAGCAGGAGGCTGCCCATTGCAATGCCCCGATGCCAGGGGGCGCTCTGCGGCTCCGACCTCCCCTAATACCGCAGCCCAAGCCTCGCAGATGGCATCATGGTGTTGCTATAATCACCGGCCCCACACTGGGCCCCAGAATCATCCGTACAGGACCCCTCCATGATCCTTTCCTCTCAGGCGGCCACTCCGCCATCATCTGGGCTACCTAGCCCCCCTGAAGCCATGTTCCCTTCCCGGGTGTAGTTCCCCCGGAACCTTCGGCCTCTTGCCCTGGCCCACCTCCAGGCCAGTCGGGACCCCAGGCCCCCGGCTCTTGGCTATCCCTCGCGGTGGGCCCCCGGCCCTTCTGACTACCGTAGTCCTGGCCCCAGCTTGGGCCAGTCAAGGGTACTCTCCCCTTCGGGCTGGGTCTCTCTAGTCTCTCACTCTGTCACTGGGCCTCACCGTGCCACTACTCCCCATCCTCTCGGGGGGCAACCGCAGCACCACGCCCACATCACTCCCACTCTCGGGGTCCGCCTTCTCTGGGCCCCTCACAACACTGGCCCTCTAGGCCCTCCAACAAACTCAAGGGTAACCCACCCGGTGGTGGTGGGGGCTAGGGGTTAAGGCGCCCCGACCCACCTTTCACCAGGGTGGTAACTGGCCTGGCATTTCCTGGGGCTCCCGCACCACTGAGAGCCCCACCAGACCACCCACTCCCGGCAGGGTGCAGTTTCAGACCAGGACCAGGACCAGGACCAGGACCCTCTTGCCATCCCCTTGCAGCTCCCCCTTACCTCCGGGCTATTCTCAGCAGCCCTCCGACCAGACAATGTTCCTGCCTGGCCTCCTGCAGCCAAACTGCCCTGTTTATATAGGCAGCCCATGTCTCAAAATGGCTGCCCTCGTCAGGCACCTGGAGGCTGCCAGCTCCAGGCCCTTAAAGTGGCAGGCACACACAGTGCACTGCCACAATGTCCTTGTTCTCTAATGATTTCCATCAGCTTGGTGATCCTATTCTAAAGACCTCACTACAAAAGATAAGCTGAGCTACTGTTCCAACCACAAATATTTTTTCTTGTACTATGTTAATAGTGCAAATTTTTTAGCCTTATTCTAGCTAAACGTTAGCTAAAAATGACATCTAAAATAATGAAAGGATTGAGAAAGAGCAGTTGAGACCTCCTCTATATCTATATTACATATAAATAACCAGCAGATAGTAAATTAAATTTAAAAACAGTTAATTTGCTAGTTTTAAATTGACAAAAAAAAATTTTTCTTTTACATAATATCTAGTTAGCCTGCTACAAAGTGAGTAGAGGTATAAAATTAACAGACATTTTTCTGAAATATAAACCAGACACTAGGTGTTTTGGGTGGTTCATTCTTCTCTATTGTGAAACCAAAAACTGCTCTCCAGCATGAACAAATTACTTTTATTGAATCACTCTGATCTGTGTGCATCTAAGTGGAGTAACTAAAAGGTCTTATTGCCATAAATCCCTTTTATTCCCTTTCATTCCTTGTTTCATTCCCCATATCATGAACTCATATAAAAAACTGTAAGAATTTTAGTGTGGAGATTTGGAGTAAAATCCTAGCCTAATGGAAGTCAATGGCAAAATCCCCAGAGTTCAGTGGGGCCAAGAGTTCGACCCATGTCTAAATATTGTATGTGATAAACATAAAAATGCTTTTCTGTGCTGCAAAAATAAGAAATAAGAAAATTATATACAATATAATTACAATTATATAGACACATTTCGTGATGCTGGTTTATGCAGCTCCTGAACTTTGGAGCAGTTAGTATTCTTTTTTGTACGTAAGTATCCACTGTTTTTAAAAGCTTTATTTTCTTCATCCCAAAGCTATGCAGAGTGTACTTGGCTTTAGCTACCACTTGTCTCTTTTTACAAAGCTGTTACTGCTGCTACTTCCTCTCAGTAGGAAGTGATCCATGTGAGAGAGGCTCCAGTTCAGATTTTAAAAATAACATTTCTCTCCCTTTAATGTGAAATAATCCTCAATCACTTCATGGAGATGAAAGAGAAAGTTTAAATGTATTCCAACATTTCATTCTCTTTCCTATAATTAACATTTTACCTATCCCAGCTGACCTGTCTTACATGTGAAATTCAGAATGGCTTCACATGAATGAACAAGTCTATATTATAACAGAGGAGTCTGTAATGTGTCTATTTGATGAAGAGGAATAGTGCTAGCTTCCTTCATGGAATAGCAGAAACTGAAATATAAAGAAGCAAAAGTTTTAGTCTGGTGGAAATGAAAAGAAATAAATCATGTATGGGAAAAGAAAGGATTTGTTTCTAAATTTAGAAAGTGCAACAGGAATGGGCCACCCTTCACTCAGTAATAACCCTACCTTCATGGATTACAGTGGCTCTGTTTCTTATATATAAGCATCCTTAAAAAGAGAGAAGCCCCAGTATGAAGCAGGGTTTAGAACCAGAATAAACAAGCAATGCATTAATATGGAAAGCAAGTAATGCACCCAGGTGGAGATGTAAAAACTTCACTCATAGGGTGGGAAAGTGTGGAAAAGGATTAATAGGACGACAACAACAACAACAAATGAAAGAAATAGCCAGTCATTCCCCATAGACACAAAATGACTGAACCAGACCCATAACAAATCATTAGGTCATATAAAACACAGGGTACTCTTTTCTTTACCAGTTAAGCAAGCATCAAGTTTTGTTAGATAGTGTGTAGTACTTAGGGGGACATACATAGCTGTCTTAGACAGCTTTATTTTAGTGAGTGCTGGTAGCCACCAAGGCTACACTGAAAGGAGACTTTCTTTGGTGAGAGTCAACACAGTGTGCTGGCCTAGATCCCCAGCAGGTTTAAAATCAGTGCTTCGGTACAGTTCCCTACATCAGTTTACATAATCAAAAACTCTGGTTAACTCTAGTTAATTAGCTTCTAAGCTAGAAAACTACTGGGATTTAAAGGTTCATTTCATCCAACAACGTCACTAAAGAAGAATCCCTTTGTATTCTTTATAAATGACTTTTGCTTCATCCCAGGCATAGAAAGCAGGATAACGGTTGTATTCCTCCAACTTGAATGCACAGAACACATCTTCACAGGATGCTGACTGCGCAGTTCTTAATGCACAGTCATTTAGTACTTGCATACACAGCTACTAGATGATTGCACAGTAATCAGAGTTACTGCACAGTAGCATCACCGCATGGCTTTTTGGTGATTCGGACTCCAAAATGATTTGGTGTCACATCATGTTTCATGCCATGAAATGGTACGGAGCAATAATAACGAGATGCTGCACAATAGAAATGAACTACTGTACAGTAATAATGAGCTACTGAGCTACTGCGCAGTCAGCATCTTGTGTAGATTCGGCCACAGTCTACTATTATAGGTATTCCTTGATAATGGGGGTTTTTGCAGAGATACTGCAGTGCACTCTGACTCGCTTCTTATTCCTCTAGCCTTTCCAGGTGGTTGAGGCAGAAAGACTTATTATAAGTGGTGGAGTAAACTATGCAGGGCTGAGTTGGTGCCACTACAGTATGGAAGGTTTTGTTGGATGAGGGAAATTGTCATTTCCCTCCTACTAGCAGTTCATGTTTGTCCTGCTTAGCCATGAAGACCTGGCAGCTTCAAGTAAAGGAACTAAAAGAATGTTATATGCTACAGATTGGTGAAAATAAGGTTCTCTGTATTAGTGAAGTTGAAAAAATACAAGGGAGTTGATGAACAGAATCATTATGGTTACTTGCACATACCTCTGTTTCTTCTTCCGAAGAGTAAATTCTTTGGGTGCACACAGCCATTTGCTACACTTGGTCTACCTCTAAGATGTGTGAACTCTGAATGGGAGTGGCACGTATAGGGTCCACACGGGTTAGCAGGTCCGGGGGGAGTAGGTGGTTGGTGGGATTGGGTGTCTGGAGGGAGGATGTCCATCACGAGTTGAAGGACTGGGAGGCTAAATATAGCCCAGCCTGGGTGGGGGTGGGGGCACAGTAAGAACACAACCCTAGGGCTTTCCCAGCCCTGGGGCTATACTCCAAACACACACAGGCATTCAATAGATTGGGCTAACTCAGGGGACGGCAAAGTGCAGCCCACAGGCCAGATTGGGCCCGTGGCAGACTTCATTTACCAGCAGCCCCTGCCTATGCTGCTGAAGCTGGTTTCCATGGAGACCCCAGGAAAGGCAGGGCTAGGACAGCATGGTGCTGGCAGGGTGTGTAACTCCAGGGCTGGGATCTTACAGGATTGTGCAGGCAACAGATCACAGCTCTGCCCCAGCTATGGACTATGATGTCAGTACAAGATCCTGGGCCCAGAAGAGCTCCCTGCTCAGTTGCATGTCCTGCCAGCATTGGAGGGCTGGTCTCCATGGAAATCCTGGCCCCACACTGTCATGGCCACACTGCTCCTGTGGCCTCCATGGAAACTTGCCACAGTGGCATGGGCAGAGGCTGCTGGGAGATAGAGTCTGGCCACTGGTCGGATCTGCCATTTTGCCCAGCCCTGGTTTAGGTTCTTCCTCCTCAGGTGAACTAACTTAGACTGGGCCAAACACTTTTGGAGTGATTTAAATCATCTTGAATTCCTGCGCAGATGGGCATTTAGTAGAGGTGCACCAATACATTGGTCCCATATCAGATTCACACTGATATAAAGAAAATTGACTGTATCAGCAATCAACATTCTTTGGCTGATGCGGCTGATAATGCCAGTGATAAATGCCCCATACATGCGCACAGCTGCAGCACAGCACACAGGTGGCCAGCAACACAGTCCGGTAGCATGGAGAGCAGCTGGGTCTGGCTGGTAAGACTGTTGTGAAGGAAGGAGTGTGGAGAGGGGGGTCGCAGATTGAGACCCCCAAAGTGAGAAAGGGAGTGGGTCTGGGTCAGGTGCAGGTACTGCACAACTGGGGCAGGGCAGAGAATGGAGCTGGGAGTGGCTTGTCCAGGGGAAGGGGTGGGGGGCGAAGTGGCTCCTGAAGTTTTACATACCCTGAGATGCCATGGGGGGCGCATGCCCCCAGATCTGTGCAGGGCAAGGGCAGGCTGCCACTGCAAGCTGGGGACTGCCAGACTTTTCCTGACAGGGGTTGGCCCAGGGTTGTGCTCATGGCAGGCAATGGTGTCTCTGGGAGGGAGGATTGGGAAGGGGTACAGCAAATTTTGGGGTAGCTGAAGCCCCCCCATAATCCCCATCCCAGCACCTCTGATGCCTGCCCCTAGCATAGCCCAGTCCATCCCCACACTGGGAAGAGCCCAGCACCGCACTGGCCCCAGCCTGCCCTGCCCCGCATGCACATCTGGGGGCACACCCTCCTGAGGTATGCATAGCAACAGGAGCTGCCCCCACCCCCACGTGATCCCTGGATGAGCTGCTCATGGCTCCATCCTCCACTCTGTCCTGGCTGTGCAGCACCTGCCCCAGCTCCAGTCCCACTCCCTCCCTCGCTATGGGGCCCTCAATCTTCCCCATCCCATGCCCCTTTCCTCCCCCCTCGCCCCTTCCTGCACAGCAGACTTACCAGACAAACACTGCTTTCCATGTTGCCTGGCTGCAAATTGGAATTGGATCAGTATCGGCCAATATGGTTTGGTGCACCCCTAGCATTTAGATCAGCCTAACCCTAGGTCAATCTAAATATACTGGCTGTACATACCCATTAGTGTTAATTAAACATATTTCCTTAACATTATCCTACATGTCTAAGCTGTTACATTAATATATTGATACCAAGTTAATGCCAAATGATTGATAATGTTCTATGATATCAGTTTGAAACGGACAGAAACAATGGTTCTGGTGATTAGCCTTATTTGCAAAGTGTGTCTACAAAGAAAAGGTTTGAAGGTAAGATAATTTGCAACTGATATAATTCCTTTCTATGTTTTCATTGCTGGTATCCATATTAAAGCACTTCAGCTGTAGATTGTCTTTTCAGATTAAGCCCATCTTTAAGAACCTTTTAGTCCTAGGATTTGATCCTATAAAATCCTTAAAAATCTGAATGCCCTTTCACTCCAAATGACAGCAGAAAGGAGCTAACAGGCATGAAGGACACTCAGCATCTATCACAATAACGCCCAGAGTGATATTCCCTGAACTTGTTAAATGTCACGATACTACTATTTATTTATTTATTTGTATTTTGATCATGCTTATGGATACATGCCATAAAACAGCACCTCTTATACTACGCTTCATCCTCACAGAACAAAAAGATGGAACTTGATCAAAGGACCAACAGTCTAAACATAGAACTTTATTTCTTTTCTTCATAGATTTGTATGGTAAGAACCCTTTAATAGGACAGTGATTTTGGTGGGTGGGAGAAAGCAGAAATAGTGTATCAGCTGAGGCCAAACAAAACTATTTGCAAATACGTTGGGAAAAAACAGTATTGACTTTGTTTATAAAAATACTCTTTTAAATTCAGCAACATTTATTTATAAAATGTAAAAATCATCCCCCCCGCCAAAAAAATGAAAACATGGTTTCAGGTTGACCACAATTTAAATTTGACCTTACTATATTTCCTCCCCTCCCCTTAAGGTTTGCTTCCTAGGAAAAAAACAAACAACAACAACAACAAAACAGTTTGAAAATGAAAGTTTTTTTCCCTGCTTTTTTGTTTTTTCCTGTTGCTCAACAATTGAATTGGGAAATCAGTAGCTTACACAGCCTTTTCAGTTAAAGGCACACAAATATTTTTAAAATATTGTATCTAGCTTTTAAACCTGTAGCTGGAGGGTATCTGAATAAAGCCTTCATTTAAAAACTCAAGCAATGCAGGAGAATTACTGCATATGGCTAATAAATATACTGATGGGCCATTATGGATGGCCTCCTGGATCAATTAAAATTCAGTCTCATTTTTCATTACTTCCCTCATATCCAGTTATTGAAATCAGAGAAAGAGGTAGTAAACTGACTCTTGGCAGGTGACTGTAGGAGGCAAACCTATGTTTAGGACACTGGAAAAATTGTGAAAAAATGATATCATGTTTAAAACCACTAACCACAGGATATGATCATGTGCCAAAGGAAAAATGCAAAATTTTAAACAACCAGGGCATGAAAAATGCATTCTGTTGGCCAATTATTATCTTACTTCATTCCTTGTTTAAGATTCTATAGCTTAACATAAATCAGTTTTATGTCATTAATCTAGTTTTTGCATCTCATAGACCCTTACTGTACATATACGCATACCCAAGGCAAACCAAAACAATAACAATCATTAACAAACATACTTGGTTACATATTAAACTTCATCTTGTTAATTTTTTTTTAAACAAAATTAAGGTTTTATGAGTTCCCCTCCATGGTCTCCTCAGAGTATGGAGCAATACTGTAGTACTCAGAAATCTCCTAGAAAAATATTTGTGAGGAGTAAGAAATAACCTCAGGAAGTTAAACTGACAACTTTGGAATGCAAAGATCAAGGGTCTATTTTCACTATTTTCATTATAAACAATAGAACCTGATACAATTGCAGTGACTTCACTGGGGGAGGTAGAGGGAGGGGATGGGGAACAGTTGGAGAGCTGGAAAAACCACAGATATTCTTTGATAGACTTCAGTGTAGTCCTCCTGTACTCTTCCCATCTCCATGGCAATGAAAATACTTCAGGCCTCTTAATCAGGAGCTTTGTTTATATCTAAGAATATAATAAACTTTGAAGGGTGGCTAACATTCCTGTGCATAACATAAAACGTGTATGCCTAAGCATTTTTTTTGTTTAAAAAAACAGAAATAAGATTAAGAAATGAAATGGGCTCTGTTCCTTGACAAAGCAAACCAACAGGGACTTATTTCATCTTAAAACATTATGGGGCTCAAATTATAGCCAGCATGTAGAGATAAGACATTTACACCTCCATATAAGAACTCATACAGTTTCTTGTTTATATCCCTATTAGAAGTTCACAGCAGTCATTGAGATTATTTCACTTGATTTGACTTTCTCTATGGCTCATTTACCAATTCCTATACAAGAAAAAAGCTAAAGCCAAATAACACAAAATATAGCCATTGCTACCACAATGCCAGTTCTTTCACAGCACTTCACAAACAATCTCACTAAGGCCATATTTTAGGGTAAGAGAATGAAGCAATTTTCCATGCTAGTTCATCCTTAAAGCCTTTCCCATATCTGTCAGCCTGACAAGGGTCCAATGTAATACAACAACACTAAATGAGAGAGACAGATAAATAAGTACAGCGGTATCTTAAAGCATATTGGACGAGTCTATATGAGACACTAATGTCGCAGTAGACAAATTCTACTGTGCATTAATATGGCTGACAAAAACTGTACTAATGTGCTAATACTCAGTAGAATTAATCTACTAAACATTAGCATCACAAAAGTTGTTCGTCTGTGCTAATGGGCAGTAGCACTGATTACAGCACATTAAGTTTAGTATCTGTAAATACAGGTACTAAACTTGATGCTCCAAAATTACGGCACATTAATAAACCTGTAAATGCTTGCATTGGGTGTATCCCCACATGCAGGGACGTGCACTTGCAGTGGCAAAAAAAGTAGTGGCACGAATTTGTGTCGCTACTTTTTGCTGCTGTGCACACCCCTGCATGTGGGCTTTGGCGTGGGGCAAAATGACCCACTTTGGAAAAACTACCATTTCCCCACTCCTCCCAGGTCCCAGCACGCTGGAGAACCCAAGGCCAAACTAGAGAAGGGGAGACACTCTGACTGGCAGCCAAAGTATTTCCTAGGAGGATCAAGCCTCTGTCTGTTGGCACATGCTCCTGTGGCATGTACTGTGCCACTTTCTTTTGTGGGATTGTTTTTTGCTACAGGGATTTCCCAGGGCAAATTTTGCCCCTAACTGGAAATTTGCAGTGTGGGGCACATTTTAACATGCTGGGCATATGGTTTGAAACGCTGCAGAGGTTTGTGGTGCCACAAGCCGCACAACACCTCCATATAAGAACTCATACAGTTTCTTGTTTATATCCCTATTAGAAGTTCACAGCAGTCATTGAGATTATTTCACTTGATTTGACTTTCTCTATGGCTCATTTACCAATTCCTATACAAGAAAAAAGCTAAAGCCAAATAACACAAAATATAGCCATTGCTACCACAATGCCAGTTCTTTCACAGCACTTCACAAACAATCTCACTAAGGCCATATTTTAGGGTAAGAGAATGAAGCAATTTTCCATGCTAGTTCATCCTTAAAGCCTTTCCCATATCTGTCAGCCTGACAAGGGTCCAATGTAATACAACAACACTAAATGAGAGAGACAGATAAATAAGTACAGCGGTATCTTAAAGCATATTGGACGAGTCTATATGAGACACTAATGTCGCAGTAGACAAATTCTACTGTGCATTAATATGGCTGACAAAAACTGTACTAATGTGCTAATACTCAGTAGAATTAATCTACTAAACATTAGCATCACAAAAGTTGTTCGTCTGTGCTAATGGGCAGTAGCACTGATTACAGCACATTAAGTTTAGTATCTGTAAATACAGGTACTAAACTTGATGCTCCAAAATTACGGCACATTAATAAACCTGTAAATGCTTGCATTGGGTGTATCCCCACATGCAGGGACGTGCACTTGCAGTGGCAAAAAAAGTAGTGGCACGAATTTGTGTCGCTACTTTTTGCTGCTGTGCACACCCCTGCATGTGGGCTTTGGCGTGGGGCAAAATGACCCACTTTGGAAAAACTACCATTTCCCCACTCCTCCCAGGTCCCAGCACGCTGGAGAACCCAAGGCCAAACTAGAGAAGGGGAGACACTCTGACTGGCAGCCAAAGTATTTCCTAGGAGGATCAAGCCTCTGTCTGTTGGCACATGCTCCTGTGGCATGTACTGTGCCACTTTCTTTTGTGGGATTGTTTTTTGCTACAGGGATTTCCCAGGGCAAATTTTGCCCCTAACTGGAAATTTGCAGTGTGGGGCACATTTTAACATGCTGGGCATATGGTTTGAAACGCTGCAGAGGTTTGTGGTGCCACAAGCCGCACATGGCTGCCTCTCCATCTACTATGTTTAGATCCTTAGTGCACATGGCATTCTTTACAAATCCAAGTATCATGATATAGCATTTGTGATGTAAATAATTTACAATAATAAAAGTGGGAAAGCCAAGGCATGCAGAAGAAAGTACCAACAGGTATACAAATTAGGTATACTTGTAGCAATCAGTGAGGAGGTACAATCTTTGCTGAGAACAAAGCAATAATACGTTCAGCATTGATGAACCACTGTTTTATTAGTCATAGACTACAAACAAAAGAGATGTGATAAGGATCCTGTTGATTCCACTGAAAAGGTGTAAAAGCTTCTTCTTCAATATTTGATTAAAGTAAGTGCCATAATAGGTGGAAGCTTAGCAAAAAAGATAAAAAAGTAGATGTATCTCACTAATTGGCTTGCCTGATCTCCAACACTGCATCTCAGCATCTTTTAAATGGTAATGAATTTCTGTATGGATTGGATGAATATATGCATGACAAAATCTATGCCTGTTCCAAAGCATTTTTTGGTAATATACCCTAAGGAAGTTCAGTAATTTAAAGAACTATTTAATTAATTCAAGATATTTACCACAGACACACTTAAAGTTCACATCTCGACCTTATATTTAAAATGAGCAATATTGCTAGAACTATTAATACCTCAACAAGTGGGATTCATTTTTTAAATATCTGGAAAGTATTTCATAATACTGAAGTGTTGGAAGTAGTGATAAAGAAACAGCCACATTAAAAAAAGGTCAGCCATTTGAATTAGAAATAATTAGCATTGTCTTGATCCTCTGGGTTGAAAGCTGAAAGCATTTGATGAGTTGTAAACATTTCACACACTGTGAATATTTAAATGGCCAACATTTTTATTTTCAAAGATAAAAATAATCTTTACCACACTGATTGTGATAATTATCATTTTACATATGACTGTGGGAACCAATTGTAGTAATTTTTTTTTAAGAAATATTTTTTAGAAGTATTTCACTTATTTTTTAATTCAGGAACAGTATAAGAACAAAATAATGTGAACTGGCTATTTTTGAAAGCTAATGCAAGAACTCTGTAAGAATTCACATGTAAATTTTGAGCCAAATATTGTATTTTTTTACATAAGGTGTCACTGTTCCCTTAATATAATGAAAACCTTGAGTCATATTGTCCCATTGTACTTTGATTTCAGTGGAGTTAGATTTTCTGCTTATTATAACATATTTAAGAAAATCCTACTGCTTACATCATAATAATATTTTTTGAGCCTACTCTTTAATGGGTTAATTCATTACTTATTTACCTAAAATACTAACCTTTTAAGTGAGCTCGGAAACAGATTAGGATTAATGCATTAACTTTATCTATAAAATATGAAAGGAACCAGAATAATAGCATTGAATATTTCTGTATATCCCTCTCTAAATTAATCTCAGTTTTTAATTTAAAACTACCTGGGGCTAGGCCAAAAGCTGAAAAGCAGATGGAAACCCTACACCTGGCAAAAATGAGAAATCAACAAGTTTCGGGCTTGGAAGCTGGAATGTCAGGACCATGTATCCTGGCTTGACAGATGGTGATGACCTACAGTACAGAAGCAGCATACAGAAGTCAGTCTTGACTGACCGTGAGCTGTACAGACTCAATGCTGACATTACAGTGCTCCAGGAAATGAGACTTGCAGATAATGATTCTATCCAAGAGGCCAATTATACCTTCTTGTGGCAAGGTAAAAGCACTGAAGAAAATTGTCAGCATGGCATTGGTTTTCCTGTGAGTAACAAGTTGGTAAAGCTTATAGAAATACCCACTGGGAAGTCAGAGCACATCATCTCACATAAGTTTTGTGAACATCATCAGCACATATGCACCAACACTCAGCTCTAGCCCTGAGGAGAAGGACACATTTTACGACGCACTGAACCAAGTCATCAAAGGAATACCATCAATGTGAGTGACTATTCCTCCTCAGAGATTTCAATACAAAAGTTGGCGGAAACAACAACTCATGGCCAGATTGCCTAGGACATATTGTCATTGGTAAAATGAATGAAAACAGCCAATGACATCTTGAATTCTGTCCCCAAAACCAATTGTACATTACCAATTCATATTTTGCTGGAAAAGATAACCACAAAGTTTCATAGTGACATCCACAATCAGGACACTGGCACCAACAAGACCTTGTTATTGTTAGGAGGAAAGACCTACCTTCAGCGCAGAAGACCTACACATTCCACAGTACCTATTGTGACACCAATCACTCCCTGATCATTAGCAAGGTGAAGATTACAGCCAAGAAACTACATACAGCAAAACTTAGAACGAGGCTAAAATCAATACTACTAACACCAAGAACCAGAGGAAGTGCCAAGAGTTTGTAAATGCTTTCAAACTCAGCATGTTTGGGAAGTTACTACTAAAGAAGGCAGAGGAAATTTAGGAAGGTTTAAGAACTGCAATCCATGAAACAGCTAAAGCTACATTTGAGGAAAAGAGAACACCCAATAAGGACTGCTTCAAAGAAAAGGCAGAAGAACTATTACCTGTCACCAACATCAAGACCACAGACTGTGTGGAACACAACAAGAAGCCAACAGTAAGCACCAAACTGAGACTTTGACATGCAAAAATGAGGTACAAAGAGCAACCAGATGCTGTGCAAATCAGTACTGGACTAACTTCTGTGAAGAGATACAGACAGCCTCAGACACAGGAAACATAAAAGTCTTGTACAATGGTCTGAAGAAAGCTCTAGGCCCTATTGTCAACAAGGATAACCTGCTCCAAACATGCAGCAGTGAAGCCATTACAGCTAGAAGCAAGCAGATGCCTCATTGGTTGAACATTACTCAGAGCTACACTCACAAGAAAGAAACATCACCAGTGAATCACTGGACCAAATACCAACTCTACAGGACACACCAGAGTTATACATGGTGTTAGCCCACTGTAGAAGAGCTAAGCAAGGCTATTGATTCATTATTAAGTGGCAAGGCTCCTGGAAAAGATGGCATCCTAACAGAAATTCTCAAGTGTGGGAAAGAAAGCCTACTACCATATCTTCATCAGCTGCCACTCAAATGCTGGAAAGATAGTGAGGTACCACAAAACATGTGTTACACAAACAACATCAATACGTATAAAAATAAAAGAGATAAGGGTGACTGCAGCAACTACAGAGGTATCTTGCTACTAAGTACAGAAGGAAAAGCTTTTGCAAGGGTCATCTTGGTCCACCCACAACAGCTGGTGAGTCATTGCAACCACTGTCACTGGGATTCAGGGCTGGAAGATCAACTATAGGCATGATATTTTCCGTGTCAACTTCAAGAAAAGTGCAGAAAGCAAAACTGACCATTGTACATCACCTTCATGGATCTAACCAAAGCATTTGACACCGTCAACAGAGCAAGTCTATTTTCAGTCCTAGAAAAGATAGGATGCCCAAATCCTGTTGAGTCTTATACGTTCCTTCTATGATAACATGAAAGCAACTGTTCAGCTTGATGGGTTCACTTTAGACAGCTTTGAGATGAAAAGCAGAGTGAAGCAAGGGTGTGCTCTTGCTTCTACACTCTTTGACATCTTTTCTCAGTACTCCTGAACTGCGTGTTTAAAGATATGGAAGGTGATGTGTACCTTCACACAAGATTGGATGGGAAACTCTTCAGCCTGTCACAACTCAAGGCATAGACTAAAGTTAGAAAGGTGCTTATCAGGGAGCTTCTATTCACTGATGATGCTGCCCTTACAGACCACAATGAAGACCTACTACAAGAGCTCATGTGTAGCCTTTCAAGATCTTGTTAGGCATTTGCTCTCAGTATCAGCATAAAGAAAACAGTCATACTTGGACAGGGAGTTTCACTATATCCATCAATCATCCTTAATGAGAACCAACTAGAAGTATTCCAAAAATTCAGCTACTTAGGTTCAAGTGGCATCATTATCTTCACCAGGGCATTAAAATCCATGACAGGAATTGGCATCAACAGCTTGAAGAGAAAAGAGTTCATAGGAAGAAAGCAGCTCATGAACTCACCCAACCATCTCACACACACACACACACACACACACTTGCAACCACTGCCACAGATCATGCAAATCTCGGATTGAACTATTCAGTCACACGAGACACTGCAAACCATCTACATCATAGGCTGCAATATCCACCGTCTCTCTCACAGAAGAAAGGATGTCAATAATAATAGTATTGTTACCAAGATAAAACATATGCAACATTTACTTACTGGTACTTGTACACAAATTAATGACACAATTAAAACTAATGACAATACTTTTTCATGCTTATTGGACACTAGCAAAGAAGGGAGGCTGCTAGAACTGCATCAAACAATTAGTGATGAAAATAACTCTCTGAAGTTGGTATATTTCATGTGAAACATGACCTGGAAATCAAAAAGAATACAATTGTTTTGCAAAGAAATCAAAGCCAGAATAAATCTGAGGAAATTAAAATATGTGCCGGTTACACTATATGATATTCAACCTTGACTAATACAGGTAAATATGGTAGTAGAGAATTAACTCAGAAACACTATTTCAATGGAAAGGAGACTAATAGAATTCAATCAAGTTTAAAAAGATTAATGAATAAGGCTTTTTTTGAGCAGTCCTTTATCAAATGTTCTCTGTAGGACAAGAAACTGTGTTTGGTCCCAGCACCCTGAACCCAAGTGATCTGAAGTTTCCTTAAGTCTGGAAAAGCTGCAGGCTTTCCTTGATTTTTTTTGTTTTTTGGTGCAGACATCTACACTGGGGTAGTAGCAGGCCTGAATCATGGAGTCTCTTTCTTCTGCAGACATCCTTCATCTTTCTTGAATGGTCCTGCAATAAAAAAACACCCATCTTCTATTAAAACATGTCTCTGCTCTTCTATCTACCCCAAGATTCCTTTGTCTTTCTGAATCCCTGCTTCATTGCCTTTGCTCCTTTGTTTCCCTCCCAACGCCACCCATATTCTATATTCCACCCATAAAGATAACTTTATGCCAACTGGTTTTCCAGGCACCTTTCTTAGCTCTTTTGCTCAGCCAAAGCATACTCATTAAGGTTAACAATTTATTTTGATTATTCTGTAGCTTCTTTCAGACAGAGTGGGTCACTACACTACTGGCTGATTCATTATACATTGAAGAGTTCAGTAGGGGTGTGCAAAGAGGGCCGTATTTGATTCAGATTTAGGGGACAATGATTTGATTCATTAATGCACATCACTGTCCTGATTCAATTTGGCTGAATCTGAACATTTGATGCTAATTTGGAGAATCAGTGATTCGGCCAGAGACACAGCTTTAAAGGCTTTTTCTACATACCTCAAGGTACCAGGCATGGCTTGTGAATGCGGAGATGGTGGGGCAGATGAGGCATCTCACAGAAGCATGGGGGACCCCCCACGTGCTCGGCGGTGGACCCAGAAGTGGACCAGAAGTACTTCCAGTTCACTTCCGGGTTTGCTGTCAAGCATGCAGGTGACCTCCCCACACACCCCCAGCTTAGCAATTGGCCATGGAGGGCCCCTGGTTGCCCCCTCAGACTCAGGAGGCATCAGTTGCTGATCCAGGAGGTGGGGTGGGGGGTGCATGCATGCTCCATGGTGGACCCAGAGCCCGGGTCTGCAGGTCTGGTGTGGAGCAGGTCTGGCATGGAGCACATTAGGGATACTCCTGTGCTCTTGTGGGACGCTCCATCCATCCCACTGTCTCAGCGTTCCTGAGCCGCCTGGTACCTTGAGGTATGTAATAAAACATTTAAAGCTATGTCTATGTCTGAATCATTGAATCTCTTTGAACCAATTTGGAGGGTTCGGATTCAATTTGGAGAGATTAAAGGGTCTCCTGCTTTGATTCAGCTTCGGAGATTCAGCTGCCAAATTGGGCCGAATCTCTGCTGAATCGAATCAGTGACCAGAGCTTCTCACAGCCTTAGAGTTCAGTGATAGAGCAGTTTCATAAAAATTAATGAGAATTCATAAATTGTATATAGACAGATCCCCACAATCACCTCCCAATCCAGTTGGCCTCGAAGCATTTTCATATTACAAACATTAAAGAATAGCTATAGAGAACAACAAATCAAACATGGTCACTAAAGAGATCTTAAACTAAATGAGTGAGACAGCACAAAACAGGAAGGCCATGCTTTCAGCTCCAGATAGATGGCACCCCATTTGATCCTGGATGCTTCTGTGGCTGACCAGGAAATTAGGGATGATCAACTATAAACACAAGGGTGATAGATTGATTTATGAAGATTTTTTTTGTCAATTACTATGTGGAACTTAGACAAATGGTAATTAATGTTCAAAATTGGCAGCCACTATGTTGAAATGTCTGAAAGCTGTAAACACCATAGTAGGAGAAAAAGTGAGACGTCTTCATTGAAATTCACTCCCTCCATTCAGATCCACTCAGATTTTTTGGGAGCTCCATTTTATTAGAGCACAAGATTAGAGAAGGATGAGACAATTATTATATAAGTGAGAATAATGAACTCTCTTAAATGGGAATTCAAATGAAATTTTTTGAAAAGTGATATTGGCAATGAATTGCTGGAAAAGAATTGCAGTGGCATTCAGATAACTAGAACTTCCAGACAAAAAAAAAACAGTGTGAAGTCTGAACATGCTACTTATTTGTGGGATTCAACATTATTACTTATTTATTTTGTTCATTTTCCATTGTCATTTTCAACAGCATTTAGTGGGTTGACAAAAAAAGGGAGCTCCCTTTTTTTGTAGGCCGGTCTGCAATATTTGATCTGCTGCAGACATTTCATATGACCACATAATAAGATTGTTTCACTTTGTTTTCAACATTTTCTTCTCTCTTTAGATGTCATGGCATTTTTAAAGAAAAAATAGCAATTTACAGTAAAATGTGGTAATGCTGAATTTAGAATGGTACAGCCTAGTTGCCTGGGAATTGTCACTTAGTAATTGCAGCCTGCAATAATACATGTATATGCTGTTGAAAACAGGTCTCATATAGGACAGAAGGAAAGAAAAGGCGCTCTAAACTTTTCTTTATGGCTATGGACAGACATTACACACAAACCAATTTAAGTGATCAGAGACTGATTTAAACCTGTAACAGGACAGCAGTTCAGTGCACATAAACCAGTTTGAAAATGGCTGAAACTGGTTTGAGATAAACCTGGTTGAATGTAGTTTCAGACTTAACTATTTGGGTCAAACCAGTTTATGCAATGTCTGTCCCAGACTCCTTGCTGGTTTAAGTTAAACAAGACTCCCACAGCCTCCTGGCATGCTCTTTGGGCTAGGTGGGGCTCTCTGCTCCACAGCAGAGCTGGCCCCTCCCCTTGGCTCCCTGGCTGGATCTCAGCACAGACTGCAGGCATCCCTACTCCCCTCCCTGTCCCCTCTGCCTTACAAACACCTCTCAGCATTAGCTAGCAGACCATATGCTGGCTACGGTCCATGCCATGGCAAACAGGACAAAGGGAGAATCAACAGGTAGCTGGTAGTATCCCTCTGTTATTTTCTTTATAAGGTGATAAACACTGAGTTTGGGGTGATAAACACTGGTATCAATTCCCTGCTGGGCTGGTCACAAGAGGGGAAACCCCTCCCTTATCAAAGCATCCTGCTGGGGCCTTGCCACCCCCCACCCCCAGCTCAACACTGTGCAAGGGAAGGGAGGGCTGTTCTAGCACACACGTCCCTCCCCACCACCATTCCCACTTCTAGCCTGAGCCCATGCAGGCATGTACCTATGTTTCTGGGAACTCTGTGTGGTTACAAAGTGATTTAGCCTAGCCAGGTTAGACTAACCTGCAAAGATTGAATCAATTTAGGCTCAGGTTTTTGAACGTCTGTTCCTAGCTTATAAGATGAACAAAGTCCCATCATTCCTCAGAACTGAAAGGAAGTCTGTTACTCCTGTACTTGAACAAGAAGAAAATAAATGTAAATACTAAAATAGAGATACCAGAAAATAAGATGTTGGAGATGTGAAAACACAATGAAAGGGAGTAAAAGGTTAAAAGTATGCGAGCAGTTTCACTACTTTTACTGCTGCAAAATGCCAGAGCTAATGCCTTTAATCAAACTGTTCACATGATTGACTACCTCATTGAACCAGGGTAGTAGTATAGGGTGTAATCTGTTCTACAGCGCTGGCTCCTATTTTACAAGCTTATTTATGTACATTTTTGTAGCTTCAGGAGATGCATTTGTTGCTTTTGTCACATTTGTTTTCTGGTTGTTGTCTTCAGTCTCAGGGCCAGATTCAGAGTAGAAAGCTCTCATATTGTTAGCCCTCCTTCAATGAGATAGACTTCTCCTAGAGACTTGGGTGGGTGTCAGACTCCTTAACTATTTTAAAATCTAAATTTGAGATCTTTTGCTGAATGTTTTTGGCTTTTGCTAAATGTTAGCTGTTTTCAAAGGCTGAGTACAGTATCATGGTTAGCATATATCGGATCTGAAAATCTCTATTTTCAGTTTTGATCTTAGTTCATGTGGCCTCAGATGAGCCACCAGAAACCAGGTTTTTAAATACAGTGTCTAACGGTAGATGTTTAAATTTAGGTATGTGTGGCCAGCTTTTCAAAAAAGCCCAGAACTCATTTAGGCATCTAAATAAAGTTCATATTTCCAAAAGCGCTCAGCAGCTGGAATCTCTCATTGAAATTAGTGTACTGAGTTCTGGAAACATGACTATGTATTTAGATGCCTAAATGTGAGTTAAACTCTTCTGATAAACTGGTCCCTATTGAGGGTACTGAGTTTTACTGAAAATCTGCTCACCAAAAATTGATGTCAGAAGAACTGAATATCCACCTACCTCACTGTTAGTCATTAGAACCTGTGAGCATCAAGTCATAGTTGTCTCAGGCCACAGAAAGGCTGCTTTAAAAAATGAAGCCATTAGTCTTTTTCAGCAGTAAAAATAAATAGTAATGCCCATGTACTGAGATAACGCCAGGAATGAAAATGCATTGACATGTCTAAAGAGTCCAAGCCTTAGATGAAAGACAAATTATTCTTGTCAAATTATTAATTGTGTGGAACAATAAAAATACTTAAAATAGTAACATATAAAATGAATTATAATGATCAGGCTTCAGAAGACTTAAAGCCAAATTAAGTGAGTTCTGTTCATGGAAACTTAACTTTGTTCTTGGTGAAATGGTGAAGAAATGAGCCTTCTGGTGTACAGTTTAGGTTGTCTCTAAATATGAGCCCTTTTATGCAGAACAAATAGTTCATGACTTTGAAAGCAATCTATTTTTCCAATTAAGATGTCAAGAAAAAAGCACTGGGTAATACAAGGTTCACTTTAAGGAGTGAACATCCACCTCAATTTTGTGTTGACATTTTATGGCTTGTTTCAAAAAACTCAGTTTCCACACTCACAGAACTAGTTTTCTTCAGTTAGTAATGGCATCATGATGACTGCAGTATAAAATAGGGAGTTTTCATCACTTGCATAGTATATAGTTGTCCTCACATTCATTTTACCCAAAATATCTTAAAAACTGAAATAGATGCTTCACAACTATCCTATTTCTTTCACATGCTAGCACAGCAATAACTATGTTGGCAGTTCTGCCGCAATACAACTTGGATTTCAAAAGCAAAGAACTAGTACAGTTATAAAATGTGTAAGCCTCAGGTCCAGGTCAACCAGAAGTTTGTAAAAGTTTTACGGTTTTAAATTGTGTCTCATTCTTCCAATATCCAATATATTAGTAAAACTTAAACATTTTTTTCCTCCCTTCTCACCCTTTCTCCATGGCAAAATGGGGGGTGGGGTGAACCGTAAACAAAGGCAGAATGGGAGAAAAGGGAAATATGCAGAATGGGGGAAAGGGGTGGAGACAACAAAAATTAAAACTTGACTAAACTACGATATAAGAAAGACGTTTTGTGATAATTTCAAGACTCGGCACTTTTTGAAAACTTTAAAACATTAAAAAAAAAACCCTTTTTTTTAAGTTCTAAAAATTTGAGAGCGACTTATTTTTAGCTTTTAGGCCAACTCTATTTCCAAGGTATATCAACTCCATTTTTATTTTAGGATCTTTTTATACCTGACTCTGCCAAGCTTTTTTAACCAGTATAAGAATATTCAGATGTTAGAGGTGTAGTAATCATGCAGAGTGATAAAGTCACATCTTCCTGTACCTTCCTTAAATGAGTTTAGTGGATATTCAAGATGCTTCACTTTTTCTTCTGGAACAGAAATAGAAATGAATTTAATATATGTATTACTCGTGTATGCTGCACTTCTGAGTGCTTTGGAACTTTCAATACAGCAGTTCTTACCTCTGACTTCAAAATGTCTTTTTCCAATGCTATAATCTGTGATCCATTATTCTGTTGCCCTAAAGACATCTATTTTTTGTGCAGTCTCCCATACACTGGTAGGCTAAAGGTTTACTTAATATTCTATGTTTAGTCATGTACTCTTGAATTAATCTTCATTTTTTTTTCATTTTGCCTACTCAGCAATTAACTCCCACTCAGTCCCTTCTCAGTGTGCACAAATATTGCTCTCTTTTCCTTTTTCTGGATGAGTATATTTGGTTCTTGGCCTACATTCTTGAACAAGTAGGGCACTTATCTACAATTTCCTGAGCAAGAGAGAGAACATATCCTGTCTCATACAACTCAGTCAGGTGACTGGGTGACTCTTCCTGGCTCTGTGGGGTAAGCTTCAGCATAACAATTCACCTTTATTTGCCTATTTCTTTCTCCTCATCATCATCTTCTTTACCTAGATCATAGGTTCTGAAGTGGGAATGTCTGACAAAGTGTTTGTACACTGGCTAAACTAGTGTCAGCAAAATCTTCTACTAGATGCTGTACTCGACAGATAGAAGAGGCTCACATTTCACATGATCTAGTACATATTTGTTTTAGAATGTCTTACGTTAAAAATGCTTGTTTCTTTATTTGGTATGAATTTAAGGCCTACAAGACCTAACAAAATGAAACCAGAACAATGTAAATCAAGTCATACAGTTTACCCTTGCACAGAAAAGGCTGTTTCCTATAGAGGACTTTCAGTAAGAATGGAAAACTTCAACTTGCCTATTGAGTCCAAAAAGGAAGTTTTCAA
This sequence comes from Alligator sinensis, assembly GCF_000455745.1. Taxonomy (NCBI): domain Eukaryota; kingdom Metazoa; phylum Chordata; order Crocodylia; family Alligatoridae; genus Alligator; species Alligator sinensis. The sequence goes on along the minus strand of NW_005841937.1, from coordinate 3,078,891 downwards.
TGGTTCTTTCTGCAGCACTCAAGCTGATTCACTTTCCAATGGACATTACTAACGTTCCAGAAAGGGTTATAAATGACAAAAATTATTTCAAATGTTGCAAGAGAAAAGTGCAGGGACACCAGGTGAAACAGCTATTGGTGTCTCACAAGACAGAAAAAAATGAACAAGCAACATAGATTTTAAAATCAAGAGGTCCAGATTCTCAACTACCATTCCATCTCCTTTTTGCTATCTGATGGTACATGAGGACTTGGAATATACCTTTAAGTGGCAAACCCAGCTAGATAGGAAAACCAACTAGATTTGATTAGCAGACTGCCTTCTTAACCTGTAATAATTTTCAAGATTTCCAAATGTTTTCCTACCAGAATTTTAAATAAGTCACCAATAGTTCAAAAATCATTGTTAACCAAAATTCAAAAAAGATTTGGGTCAATCACAGAATCAGACAGAAAAGCAGGGAAAGGACATCAAGTCATTTAGTCCAACCCCCCTGCTTAAGGTAGGATGATCCCTTTGTAAATCATCCTAGACAAATGTTTCTTAACCCCAGTGTCAGCAACCTATGGCCTGCAGGCCAGATCTGGACCACAAAGTGGTTGGATCCAGCCCAGGGAGGTACAAAATTGGAAGCCAGCAGCTCTGCCATGCTGCCCAACCCCTCTTCAGTGTTCCCCTCAGCCCTCTCTGCTGCTGTCTTCATTTCAATGTCAACATTTTAAAATACACTAATTTGAATTTCAAAACAATGCCATTTCAATGAAGAAATAGAAAAAAAAAACATTTTAACAAGGTATTTTTGGCAATTTAATTTAAAATAGGATAATAAATAGTATCAAATATTCCCCTTTCTGTTTAAGAAAAATTACATTCCTTAACAAAATTTAAAAACAAAAATCCTACCCACCTCCCACGGAAAATAAATTCCTGACCAGCCCTAAAGCCAGCACTCATGCCCACTCCCTACCCTATATTAAGATTAGAGGGTAAAATAAAGTTAAGTTGTGGCAGTGTCAAGAGACCGTAGGCCTTTGGTGCTAGGTACTTTAACAATACAAAGAAAAGTGTGGCCTACTTCTAGAAAGAAATTACATTCTAACAAAAACATTCCACCTAACAGTCCAGAGACTTTCTTATCAGGGTTAAAATTAGCTCAGTGTTCAAGTCTTACAAATGATAAAATAAATGTATTATTTTTCACTTGTGTCAAAATGAAAAAACATCAATGTTTTACTTTCATTCAGGGCCAATGAGTTTGATGCCCACTCAAATAATAGCTGAGCTAATAAGAAACTTAACTGGAGCTTAATAGCTGTGTCTTTGGTCACTTATAAGTATATTGAATATGTCTGAAGGTGTCTTTGAAGTGTAATATTTGAAACTGAAAAAGATAATGAAGCCAAAAAATTCTAATTTTCTCAGTGAAAATGGCTGTAACTATAGATTTGCTGAGAACTTGGCTTTTTATTAGCTTTAGGGCTCCCTTACATTAACTGCACAGTGTGCAAAATGTCAGCTACAGTATAGATTCCATGTTTAAAAATATAAAAATAGGCTTGAAACTAAACATTGAATACCTCATACCCTAATTTGGAGAGGCATGTGTAACGTTTAACAGCCCCTCTGAGGTCAGACTGGTTAGGGTGAAAGTGATGCGTTTTCCTAACTCCATGAGTATTCTGTTCAGTCAAACTCTGGGCATGCTCAGAGACTTATGAGTCTATAATGATCACACTATTTCCATAAGATGTGTTTCACCATAATATAAGCAGCATCAAAATTTTGCCTTTACAGTTTAGACCACACGCTTTTAGCTATTTTTACTTGCCTTAGATAACAGTGTGTTCCTTGTTTTCCTTTGAATGTCTGAATTAATCGTACTTTGTCAGAGTCTAAATATAAGATAACTTAATGTTGGTTAGTCCAGCTAATATTTGTGAAATACATCTCACTCAGGAGATGTGTACACACCATTGTGAGCTCTTCCCCAGCCCTTTCAGTATCATGACTAGCTCCAATCAGACTAATTGAAGCAGACACCTAAACCTCCTCTATCTTCTGAAAGATGGTTTTGTAATTAAGGTGCTCAACTGGAATTTGAGATTTGGGATCAATTTCTGACTACAGCAACTGCACTGGGTTCCCCACAGCTGCACACACACAGTTTTACACAGAATTTAGATTCTCCCAGGCATTTATAAAAGTCAAGCAAATAACTTAGTATGCTAATAAAGCAACCTTTCAATATTTAAAGTAATAAATAATAGATTGCAGCTACCATTCTGATACCTCATAATGTTGAAAGCCTGAATAATAATTATTAAAGTATATTCAAATGTATACAGCCACTAAGCAAAGACTCTCCACTAGAGGTTTAAAATGTGAAAAACATTCCAGCATTTTTATTCCTCCAGAATAAATTCCACTGTAGACAGATGAAATCTATCATGGATATCATTATTTGCTGTACTATTCTAATTTGAAAATAAATTTGAAGTCATGGTCTTATGATATTTTACAACCTCCTTTTCTTTTTTATTTTGAAATGTTCTTGGACAGACTTAAAAGAGAACTACAACATATGGTCTACTGGATTAAAATGGGGAGAGGAGGAAGGCTAGATTATTACCAAAAATAATTTATTTGTCCTGTGTATCAGCTGTACGTTAGATGAGTAATAAGCAAATGAGATTGTAATGGTTTTATAACCAACTTGACTTTAGGGTTAAAAGACAGTGTGACAAGGGGATTTTGGTATAACTAGGGAATGGAAAATATGACCCAAAATTGCAGGAAATAGGAAGCTTCTGACAAGGATTTGAAATATGATTTCCCCTCCATCAAACACTTTGGCTGGTGGCATCACTACTGTACTCAAGATGCAAGTTAGGATTTCTAACTATACACACAACCAGCAGAAAAGCATATCTAAACAGATGTCATTGATCAAGATGGATCTTCTCTTTGTTTAGGTAAAATAGATTTTTCTCTAAAGATGCGAAGAAGAGAAAGTTCTCTGTGATTAGCCACTATACTGAATCCCATGGCTTAAAGGCAAAAATAAAAGAGAAGTAACATTGTCAACTGCAAATATACTAGTACCCTTTAACAATTTATTTTCTATTTTAGTTTACTGTAAAGGAGTTGATCTTCAGAGGAACAAGTGATTCAGTGATATCTTTCATGAAAACAGAATATTTTAATAAAATTCATGCTTCAAGATGATCCTTCACTCAATACCACTGATACTTCAAAAGTGAATGTAAAATGTATATGGATAATGAGAACATCCAATCATATTACATAGAATTTGAAAAAAATGAAAGAGGTTATGAAGTTGCATGCCTTCTGACTGAAGGGGATTAAGTGGTAAATTCTCCATGGGAAGGTTATTCCATAATTATCCATTAAGGGATTTCTTGAAGCACCTGGTACTGTCCAGTTAAAGACAGGATACCAGATTAGCCTGATCCAGAATGCCAATTCCTATGTTATAAGGTATTTTTAAAAGTTCTTCCTGAGCAATTACCATGGTAAATGGGAAGAAAAACAATTAAACTTGTGGAAGGGAGGGTTTTACTTTTTCAGCAGAAATGAAACTTCAGGAAGTACATTTGTCAGTCCAAGTAAGATTTCAACACTAACATGTAACCTCTGTCCTTGACCCAGTAAGTCTGAACTAGACTTTAATTGCTCTGTCTGCAGAGCTATGAAATATTTCTCCTTGTGTACTGTAAAATAAAATGTATATATTTCATACAGCTGGGAAACAGAATATCTGCTATTCAGAGCTGCTGGCACCACAACAGAGCATTTTCCTTGTTAAACCCTATGAAGCCATCCCCTTTTTTCCAGCCCTGCTTTTAAGTGCACTGGAAAAGCCAAAAATATAAAAGTAAACAAAACGAGAGGATAATCAGTGGAAAACTAGAAAGGCATAAATCATTCTTAGTAGAAGTGCAACGTTTGGTAGAAATAATGCTAGGAGGACCCCCAGATAAAGACTGTCAGATTTTTCTTCATTTTTTATGTTACCAGGCACTGGACAACCTGTCTGAACTAAGGCTGTATGCCAGTCCAGCTTTTCTTGGGTTACACGTGTTCAGTTCTTTTGCTCTATATTGATCGAAAAGGCTGGTAGCAAGTAGATGAACTGAATATATTTATATTTTAAACTTCTGTACCACCAAAGCTACTTTTCTTTTTAAGAAAATGAAGAAAACAATCAAGGAAAAACATACTTACATCATGATGTAACTCCACAAGAATATCTTCATCAACTTTTTTAGGTCTGGAATGCAATACTAAGTGAATTCACCTCACCCTCTCTAATTCTCACTTCTTCTCACTTCATTTTACAGTCACCTAATTTACTCAACACAGTAACATTAACTCCCAGGACATGATTTTTCATGTTGTTACATAGTAGATTGTATGAGTGCATGTCTAAATTATCCTGTTGGTAGAGGTATACTGGTATAACTCTGTTAGTAGAGCTCCCTAGTGGAGATGCAGTTGATGCCATCAGAATTTTTCCTCAGCCATAGCCCCCGGAATAACATTACTTAAGCCAACCAAAACATTCTTCTATTCACATAGCTGAATCTACAACAGGGGATTGACCAACATAATATCATATGTTTTTTGATTTCTTCTCTCTTTTTTGTTTAGTTATGCTGACAAAATGTTGTAGGGCTGACCAAGCCTTAGATACATAGAATATATTCACTGAGATGAACTTAAGAAAATATTATAGGGTTAGAAGAGGAGAAGCATGTATAGCATGCATGTATTTACACAATACAAAACAGTGAATTTTCATATATCCTAAATAGGCTCACCATGAAAAAGCAATGCAATTTGGAACCAACTCCCAAGACAGAGCATGCTGCTTATTACTATGAACAATTCCACTAAAGTTTGGGAGCTTTTAAGATCAGTACCTATAATAACACTGACACCTAGCTAAACCCTGTCCTTTTCACTTCAAAGGAAGGTCAAATATAAGGGAAGAAGGCTTCACTCTCTCCTCAGCATCAAACCCAGCAGTTTTACTACTTTATGCCAGGTACAAACATTACACTTTTCCTAGTATAAGTGATCAAAAACCACTCTATAGCCATAACAGAACAAAAATTCAGCACACCTAGACTGATTTAAAAATGGCAGAACCCAGTCTAAGATTTCCCCCCACTCCTACCAAAGAGTGAATGTGTGTGCTGTTTGCTATCAATCTAAACTACATCTCTTACGGAAAACTGCATAACTTAGATGGATACTGCCTCAGGCTTTTGAATGTCTGTACCTAGCCTTAGGGCCATGCAGGTGTTGGGGAATTTAGGATTTGCCCTGGAACAGGTAACCCTCCAACTATTTCGTATTGCATTGGATTTTGTACAATATGAGTCACAGAGTTTAGAGGGAAATATATGAAAAGGAGATGGAAATATTTGAAAAGCACTATTTCTCCTGACTGTCTCTGTCTCAAAAAAAAAAGCCAACAGTTGTACTAACCAAGAGTGTCACTTGCAAATCAAAGGAAGTGATACTTCCACTCAATTCAGCACTAGTGAAGTCTCACCTGGAGTACTGTGTCCAGTTTCAGGCCCCACACTTCAAAAGAGATGCAGGCAGTTTGGAAAGAGTCCAGTGCAGAGCAACAAAAATGATCAGAGAGAGAGAGAGAGAGAGATCTGGGAGACAAGATTTATGAGGAAATATTGAAAAAGCCGTGGCTATTTTGTTTAGACAAGACAAGACTGAGGGGGGATTTGATAAGCCTTCAAATACCTGAAGGACAACTACAAAGAAGATGGAGATGGGCATTTGTCTCTGGCAGTAGGAGACAGGACTAGAAGTAATGGCTTCCGGGTGCAGCAGGGGAAATTTAGGATTGAGATTTGGAGGAACTTTTTGACCATGAGACGGGTCAAGTATTGGAACGGACTACCTAGAGAAAGTGAAGAATCTTCATTCTTGGAAACTTTTAAACGCAGGTTAGACAGACACTAATTTAAATGGTTTAGTTGGGGATGCTCCTTCCTTGAGCAGGGGGCTGGACTAGATGAGCTTATAAGATCTCTTCCAGCCCTATTTGCTTATAAGCCTATGATTTTTGCTGTCCCTTAGGCATGGAATGCTCTGCCTACACCAGTCTCTAAGGCTAGACCTTCAAATTCCTATGACCCATTTCTTCTGAGACTCCTACACTGAGAATCCTGCACACTTCATCTCTAACATTTTATACGCATGCAAAATATGCATCTCTGATGTATATTTCACATACCCTATTATACACTGGAGTTTGTGAGGGAAACATGGAGTGAAAACATGCATTTATCATCATCCCAACCACTTTACTTGGATATTGTATCCTGTTTCCTCTGACCTTCCTGTCTTTTTTAACCAGTAGTGTAACTAAGGGAGGGGTGGATGGGGTACTGCCTTTGGGAAGATGAGACAAACATTGCTACCAGCAGTCACCAGAAAGTAGTCATGCCATGTGTGTCACTGCTTCCCAGCGCACAGAGCTGCCCTGTTACTCCTTTACTTTTACAGTTATAAGCTTTTCAAAGCAGGGTCTTTATTTCACTGTGTGTTTTGTGCTTGGTCTAGCATACTTGGGACCATATCCTAATTGAGACCTTTGAGTGCTGCTATAATAAAATAACAATCCTCCATTTAAATTAATCACAACAGCTGTCCAAGTACCAGATTATTCACCTATGAAATGGGAATGTGAGTAAATTATTGATCTAATAAATTTGATACGTGTATTAGGTAATGTTTGTGCCTCCCCACTGAAGTAGAATAGTGGAAACGTCTTTGTACATCAAAAGGTTTTGCACAGGCAGTCAGTGGAAGCACTCCCAGAAGTAACAATATAGGTTATAGTTGTAGCAGAATCAGAACCCAGTTTCTGAATCTCAAGTGAAGTCAGCAGATATCAAAATTACATAACTGAAAAGTGCAAACCTTTGCACCTATAAACACTGTTAATGTTTACTGTAAATATAATTCTTTTTTACATGTAAAGTAGAGACCAGAAACATAAAGAATTCCCTATTATCCAATGATCTCCCAAAACAAGCTGATGCTTTGGACCACAGGCTTCCTCATTGCCTTCAAAATAGCAAGGGCAGTGATAAAAATCAGACCAAATACTCTGTCCTCTGCAGAAAGCAGAGCTCAATGTGGGAATACAATATTTGTTGTTACAGGGATGAGGCATGAATCTATCATGTTTCTGACTGAAACTAATTTAATGATGTCTAATGTACAGGTGCACAATACTAATATTTTTACAATATTTTACATTATGTGTGATCTTTTTGAAATGCAATCTTCAGTTCCAATGTGGTATAGCTGTGTGATATTAATTAGTTACATGATTCAGAAATATATGTTCTTGAAAACCTGGAAGTACATACCCTGTTTGCTTTGGAGCATCAGTTACAAAGCCAGATGTTATAGCCAGATGTCAATGAGGTTTTTTTCATAAGCCATGGTTTACAGTTATGTTCTCTCTATTCATTGCCTCAGATGGGAATACTTAATTTGACAGCAAGTGTTTTGGTTAATAGCCAGTTTCAACATTAACACTTGTTTTCACAATTTTATGTAAAGTGATGTGATAAAATTGTACCTCATATCTTCTTGTTGACATTTACAAATAGCTATTATGTGCGTGTGTATAACTTATATATTAACTTATATATCCCTGTGTATATGTTTGTATGTATATATGTACTATGTGTATGTAAAATACATGTATTGTATGCTATCTATGTGGCAAGTATACCTGTCAGGAAAAAAAAAAACCTAGACATACTATGGTCCCCATATTGCAAGAGACTGCTCTTAGAATGGCTGAAGATACAACTGACTGATTCAGCATTCCTTGTATACCCAAAACATCCATTCATTTTAGTGGGAATGTTTGGTGCAAAATGACTGCAGGGTCAGACTGGGCTATTATTACTGCATACACATTATAAAAAGTAACTGTTTTAAAATCTATAGCTCATAGTTCTATGTGGATTCTGAAGTTAGCAAAACCAGTTCTCTTATCCCCATATATTGTTGCTTTTTTAGTTAAGAATAAGTAGGCATACCAGATCAGGTGGTAAAAATTGGCATAGATCAATATAGTACTCTCTTCAACCTTGTTTTAGATTTAAGAAAGCAAAAAAGCAAAACAAACAAACAAAAAAACCAACCCCAAACCCTCTAATCGTTCTGAAGAAAGGAAAAATAGATACAGGTCTATGCTAGAATCCCTTACAGATCTACCACAGACCTCTGACTATTGTAGTGTAAGGGTTCCTTTGAAAGGAGACTGATAATTATGTTAAATTATTACACAAGTTCATAAGTGCAAATTCATTTCAACTTTGACTTCAGACAGGACTTGATTATCCAAACAGTAAAGGAAAGGCAAGTGCATTATTTCTACTATGACATCTCAGGTTTGGATTATCTTATCCAGACTGCAAAACACATTTTTTGGCTAAGGATCATACAGCTTCAAATCCAGAAGTTAATTTTAGAACAAAGTCTAAAAAAAAAAAAAAGCCAGTGTAGCCCAATCACAAATATATGCATACATATACATGGTGTATACTCATAAAAATTTGACTATAAATTTTTGCTTGCTGCCCTACAAGGTTAAGAAAGCCACTTCAAGCTATAATATGAATAGGGACTCAGAAGGCCAAGTGGTCCCATACTATGAAATAGCCCCTACAACTGCAAGCTTGGGAAGCAAGGGAAGAAACACAACACCCACTGTTTATAACCCAATATACCAGTAAATGCAGTATAACTGCTAAAAAGGACCTCAGCACAAGCCATTGCTGTTCAAGGCCCTCCATCAGCCTGGGAATCCAGAGAAGCTAGTCTTCCAGGTCTTCATCAGAGTGATAGGAAGCCTAGAAATCCTGAGAGCAGAACTGGCTATCAGGTTCAATTTCAAATAAATATCAAAATGTCAGAACCCTTTTTCCACATGAAATATGGTATATCAATAGTCTGACTTTATCCAAAGTCAGCATAAAGATAAGTGCGGGCATATCAGAATTTCCCATAGATGAAAATTCTGATTTTTGATTAGCACTAATCATACGTTAGGACGATGGTTTTTTCAGTAGATTTTACTAACTCCCTTTCTCTGTTGGTTTGAATGAAAGAGGCTTACAGTCGCTCGTTAGTATATCCAACCGTACTGAAAAAAGACAACATTCAGTACAACATGTGTGATATATAATGAGTGAGGTTCTGAAACTATGCTGCCCAGAGGAAGAAGGCTGCTTACACTAAACTTTTGGCTTTGCTTGTTCTGGTTTGGTGAAAGGCTTACTGTACTCATATCTGGTGAATCTATTGAAGGCACATGCCAAGATTTAATTTAATTGACATTTTTACAAATGCAGTCAGAGCACATAACAAAAGGACAGCTTCTCCTTTTCATATACGGTACGTACAAGTGTTACTTTTAGATTGAACTAACCATGGTTAGGTTGATCTAACTGGCCAGGTGTGCAAACTTTTGGTCACCCCAAATATGGCAGACCCAATCTAAAGTTAGTTCACCTTAAAGGTAAATTAACTTTAGATTGGCCTGGGTTAATCTAATCTAAAATGGTTCAATCCATTTTAATAAACACCTGTACACATTCACAACCTAGACACTCATCCAAGTCCAGGGGTTGCATTGCTCCTAACCCTCTAAGCCTGACTACAACTTCCTGGATTGGACATTGAGAGTGAGATTGGGACTGACCTATGGCTATAGTATAGTTATGGTTTCTATGGAATTCCACTGAAATTTTTTATAAGTAGGCCAGCGTATGCACTCTATATGACCCAGTGGACTTTAGGGTTAGGTCATTGCCTAAAGAGGCTTTGGAAGTGGAGAGTTGGGTGCACATTTGTGTATCATGTGCTACCTGATGGAGGAATGTGCGCAAAGGCCCTTTAAGAGACCCTGCGAGGCTGGGTCTTTCTCAGTGTGGGTGTGTGTGAGTGTGAGGAGAGAGAGAAGTTACAGGAAGGATATGAGAGAGAGAGTGAGAAGGGGACTGAGTATAGGACAGACCGAGAAATAGACCGAGACGGAGAGAGAAAGAGTAATAAGTGGGGTGAAGTGAGTGACTAGGTGAAAGGTGAAACATGAGCAGGACCACAGCGTAGAGCTGAGATTCCTCCCATCACCAGGGTGCATCCATCTCTGAGACTGCCTTGAGTCAGGAAGAAGTCGGCTCCCCGACAATTCTCTGTCAGTTGCACGACAGTGCTATAGTAGCAGCTCCCCTGATTCCGGTGTATCACCCCTCCTAGGTGGGACTAGATACTGGCTATCACTGTCCTGAAACCATGTAAGTGACCAGTAACCCACACAGAACTAGGTAAGCTCTGGGTACTGGATTGAAGGGGAAACAGAGCCAAACACCAGCGGAGCCTTCAATAAATAAATCTCTCTCTGAATCTCTGATCTTTGACAAAGTTCAGATTTATAGAATTTTCACTGTGTGTTTAAACTTTGTAGTTAACTTTACTGTTTGTCCCAAGGTGTGTTAATTAATAAATCATTTTATTCATGTACCTTAAGCAGTTCTCTTAATGATTATTAATTAAAACTGTTGATAGATACGGACAGGGCGAAGACCCACCATACCTGTCTGGGGAGAGATCCACGAGGAAGCAGCTGTTTGCGTCTGTTTTATAATTTGGTTTAAAAGAGTGATTTTTCCCCCAACAACATTCCTTCCCCCCCCCCCAATCCCACCAGCCCCTCCCTGTCAGGTTACTTATCTTGGGCTAGCCACACCACTCCTGACAAGCAGCAAATACCTTCATGCGCCAATCCCAGTTTAGCTTCAGGCAGTTTAAAGCAAACAGTCTAAACCTAAACTGGGTCCTCCAAATGCAATGTTATATCTATTTCAGGTTACACAACACTAACACTCAGATTATTAGTCATAAAATTTGTATTTCCAGACACTAACATTCATGGGCCTTTGTACAAACCACAAAATTCACTTTTAAAGCAGCTTAAATGCCCTTTTGCACTACTTTGATGGCATTGCTGTTTGCACACTTGGCAGCATATTCCACTTGAAATTACTTTGGTATGTAGCAAAATAAAACACCTCCGAGGTGTTTTAGATTTCTACCTAACAAAGTGCAATAGTGTACAGGATGCTGGAAGCCAACAAGCTCAGAGCTTGGCAGGCCCTGCATAGCTCAGGGGCTGTGGGACCCGGTGGCAGCCCTTGTAGGCAGGCTCCACTGAAGAAAAAAAAAAAAACAGTGACCCTGATTTTTTTTTTCCCTAAACCCTACCTGCCTGCCTAAGCTGTGTGGGGGCCCAGTGCTTCCGTCCATGGCTGCAGGGGCAGGGTGGGGGTGGTGATTCCCTCTACAGGGCCCCCACAGAGCTCAGAGGTCTCTTGGCCCCGCAAAGTGGCAGGTAAGGATCAGGCCCCCACCCTTGCGTACAAGCCACGGGGGTTTAGTTTGATTTAATTTTCCCTAAATTGAAGGGGTGTTTTTAAAAACCCATCATTTCAATTTAGGGAGAACTAAACCAAATTAAACCCCATGGTGTTTACAAGCAGCCCATGTTTTTGTTTGTGCAACCATAAGAATCCTACTGTCTAAATAGGCTTCACTTCTCAGAGTGACTGGGACAGTCTACAAGCTCATTACTGAAACAAGTTCCAGAATCTTTTCTAGTGTCTGGCCAAAGTCTCAAGTTTCAGGCACCTTTCACTGCTTCTTATTTATGTTATTCTTTATTAAACCTACATTTTACAACCTTTTTTACTGCTTGGACATATCCAGTTACAAGGCTATGTATAATTGGAATGGATTCAGCAACAGCTCCAAAGGCACCATGGTTTGGAGATGAAACCATAAAGCAATATTTACAGGGTAGTGATGTACAGAACATTGCCAATGAGACAACTTGATGCTGGTGCAATTCAAGTGGCTGTTGCTGTTCACTTTATATTTTACAGGAGAAAGCAAGAGGCTGTTCTTTCTGTCACAAAATCATCTGAGAAGTTACATCTACAGAACAGCTATAGTAAAGCAATATCAAATTTCTGTGGCTAGATGACTTACATAGCAGCTTAATAATACTTATTATTTATAAGGTGTTTGAGATGTTCAAAGCTTCATACAGACATTAACTCATTATTCCTGCCACCATCCTTGTGATGTAGTTGTGCAGATGGAGAAACTGTAGAAGTACTGTCAAACCAAGTGGATTCAAGGATGTCATTTTCCAAACCACTTTCTTCTCAAGATTCCATAACATTTAAAGACAAAAATATGGGGGGAAGCATGCTTGTGGAAGGCCAAATAGGTGTCAATACATTTTCCATGTGTTGCTAACCTGGAGGATTTTGGATTGAAAATTTTGCATAATCCAGATTCAACATTTTAGAGCCTACTATGTAAGCAGGGCTCTTTGGGTACCTATACACGAGTGCAGAGTCTGCTTCAATGTGCTGGAATTCCACCGCATTGGAGCAGACTCAATTAATCAGTTACTGAGTCTGTGTATTAATCAATTACTAATTAATCAATTAAGCATCACAGTTACTATGCTCTGGCAACCTCCTGTGTCTCATGCATCAGTGTACCCATGCTTAAAAATGGCAGCAGGGGCACTTAAACTAAAACTTGTCAAATAAGCTTTAAGCAACCCCACTGCTATTTTAAAGTACTGGGACACTGATACACAAGACACTCTGATACACGAGGCACAAGGCTCTCAGAGCCTCACTAATTAAAGTGCTGCCCACCCCCCACCCCTGAAATATGTGTAAAAGTGTCCTTGTAATCCAGCTGGAGGAAATCTCTCTCTTGCACCTGCCTATACAGCACTCATACTGCCAGCTTCATGTTACAGCAAGGCACATGGATATATGCAAGACTAAACTGATCATGTTCTCATATGGGATACTCATTAATCCATGCACCACAATGTAAAATCTGTATTCATGCTGGGTCTGTATTTGCTAAAAGGAGAAGTGCCAGAATATTTTATATGGGCAAAACTTTTGAAAGCTTTATGATGCATGCTTACCACTGGTCTAGAACAGAGGTTCCCAAACTTTTTTCTTATTGCGTACCCCCTTTACCAGCTGCCCATGTACCCCTGCCAACATACATTTTATATTTTAACCCTTTAAATGCCACTTATAATAAAAATTAAACCTGCCATTACACAATTTCTCCCATGTACCCCAAAGAGATGTCTTGCATACCCCCATGGGTACGTGTACTACTATTTGGAAACCCATGTTTAAAAGATTAGGTGTTGTGCAGAATTCTAGACCTGGATCTTATCAACTCTGAGCAGCTGTCATGGACTCAGCACTATTACCACCTGCTAGGATTGGGCCTTTAATGAAGAGGAACATCTGCCCTCAATATGCTGATTTTGTACTCAAGAATTTGTAACATTTTTTAAATTTGTATCACCAAAGGAAGACTATAAATTTTCACAGTGATCATATGATTAAGAGAAAGATTCTAGGTGTTGACGTCACTGATCAAATAAATCTATTTGTAATGGATAAATTCGTCAAGGTTTCCTAATTTCAGTATAGAACAGTAGTGTTCAGCTTCTAGCCCACAACCTGAATGCAACCTACGGGGCTTTGTCACCCAGCCCACAACACTCCCCATGGGTGTGGAAATTTGGCAGCAGGGGAACAAGTAGCAGCATTTATTGCCATGGTTTCCAGAGCTGTAACAATTAATGTTGGCCTAACTCCCCTGCTACCAAATTTCCAGACCCAGGGGGAGCCCTGATGGCTGTATGACATGACCCCACGTGCCAGGTCAACCTACTATGCAGGATCACTCCACAGCCAAATCTGGTGTATGGGGTTAGGCCTACATGTAGGATCAGGGTACAGACATGATGTAATCTTTTTATGTACTCTTTTTTATGGTATATCTAGCTTTTGCAAACTATATCTAACTAAATACTTAAGGCAACTTGCAGATGCTGGGAGGGGTGTGGTATGTGTGTGTTAAAAGATGCTTGCAGAGCACAGCGTGTGGGATGCGGAGGATTCCTGGAATGCCTCCCTAACACCAGCAGGATAATGTCTCCCTGACACTTGTAAGATAGCAAGAAGTTCAGAAAAAGGTCTCATTATAATGCTAAAAATCACACCCCTGGGCAGGGCAAAAGTATGTTAATGAAACATATATGTATGTAAATGAATTACATGGCTAAAACATAGGTATAGAGACATGCTCAGTAGAGAACGTCTTATGTCAGTGGCTTGTAACCAATCACTGAGCGATACACTTGCAAACATATGTATAAAAGGTACCCAAAGGTAGAAACCGGTGCTGCTTGCTTTGCAAACGATTGCCAAGCACCCCTCTCGCAAGCCACTGACATATGTATAAAAGGTACCCAAAGGTAGAAACCGGTGGTGCTTGCTTTGCAAACGATTGCCAAGCACCCCTCTCTGCGCAGACTGGAAACAATAAAGATTGAGCTGGATCCTCCACCCCTGTGTGTTCATTGGCAATAGCGCACCGGGCTCGAACTCACACTGTCCGTTGGGGACAACAATTTGGCGACCCAGATGGGACTCTATTGATTGCCTTGCCCGGTCCACCTCCTCA
>NW_005841937.1:3052370-3057448 GCF_000455745.1 Alligator sinensis | reverse complement strand
TAAGATAGCAAGAAGTTCAGAAAAAGGTCTCATTATAATGCTAAAAATCACACCCCTGGGCAGGGCAAAAGTATGTTAATGAAACATATATGTATGTAAATGAATTACATGGCTAAAACATAGGTATAGAGACATGCTCAGTAGAGAACGTCTTATGTCAGTGGCTTGTAACCAATCACTGAGCGATACATTTGCAAACATATGTATAAAATGTACCCAAAGGTAGAAACCAGTGGTGCTTGCTTTGCAAACGATTGCCAAGCACCCCTCTCTGTGCAGACTGGAAACAATAAAGATTAAGTTGGATCCTCCACCCCTGTGTGTTTATTGACAATAGCGCACCGGGCACGAACTCACACTGTCCATTGGGGACAACAGACAGATTCGATGTGCAGCATGTGGGGACACCAGCATGCCAGATTTTACCTATAGGCTAACCCAGTGTAACAACCCCATACTGGATGTGGCCTGCAGTCCAACACTACCCATAGGAACTGGACCACAGACCAATCCCAGGCCACTCATCCAGCCCATGGGATCAGAAGATTGAGCACGCTGCTATAGAGCGAAGCAAAGGTACTTGAGTTACCATGTTTGAGAAATACACTCATAAATCTGTATTTCCTGGGGTTTTGAAGTTTGACCTTTTTATTTTAAATGCTAAGGGTCAGATTCTATCCTATCCATTAGATACCTAAGTAAACATAGGTGTCTAAGTATACTCCTCTCCTACTTAATTCCATGATAGAATGTTAACTCACCTAATTTTGTAACATACTGGGCATATCTACATGAGATGCTACATCGCCATAGCGACAAGCTGTCTCCATAGCTCATTGCTACATTTACATAGTGTTGGTGAGCACTTCCAATGATGCCAACGCTACTGTGAAGTAACTCATTGCTACTGTGCAGTAGTGTGGGGAAAAAAACCTGTGCGGTGTCAGGACTGTACAGTAACACCAGTTACTGCACAGTCCTGTGCACATGTAGATTTGCCCACTGTCATCTAAGCATTAAGACTCACAAAAAGCTGTGAGCAGGAGGAGACCCATCAACACTTCATATTACTCGTATTTCAGGATTTGAGCAAAGTAGAATAGGATCATACTTAGGGACCTATTAGGTAAAAATGCAATCTGGTGCTAAGGTCCTAAGGTAGTACTTACTAAAAGCACACGTATCACGAATTTTAACTTCACCTTAAACATTCTTTTTAGTGGGTGTGTCTACATGTGCACATTTACTTCACATTAATTCATGTTACCCTGCAGTAATCAAAAATCACTGTGCAGTGTGGGCATATGGCTACTCGTGCATGCCCATACTACACAGTAACTAAGGTGACTTGCTCTGGTGTAAATTTGATACCTTCATCATGCACATTTATGCCCAATTACTTACTGCTCAGTAACACATATGTAGATGCCTTCTTGTGCAGTAACATTGTGTGTGGACTGCTTTGGGACTAATTTTATTCTCAAATCAGTCCACACACAGCACCACTGCACCTTAATGGCAGCACATGTAGATGCCAGCCTAAAAACCGCTTACTGTGCAGTAAGATACTGCACAGTAAATGCATGTGTAGTCACACCCAGTATGTAGGAGTTACCACAGCTTTTTTTTAACTTTCTCCTGCAAACAAAAGAGTGGATACCTGATGCAGTCTTTCCAAGTGATATATTAAGTTAGATCTTGCAGGTGTCCCACAGCAATTTTGAATATTGAGTTCAGTTAAATTAACTCTGATGCTGTGCACTAGACCTGAGCAAGGCAGTTCAGTAAGTAAAGATGGGGGGGGGGGGGGGGTGGGGTCCTGCTCTGTTGCGTTCTAATTTTGTACACATTTTCAAAAACAATTGGGATATTTTTGGCCTCTAATTCAGCCACCCAAAAACCCTTCATCCAATTTACATCAGGATTTGTGGAAGGTTCTACTTCAGCTTCACATCTAACCTATGACATGTAAAACCAATATGATATTTTATGGAATTAAAAAAAAAATCTTCAGCAATCCCTCGCAGTTGAGAATGACTGTCTTCCATGATTGTCTTATCTGTGTGTCCTAAAATGGCTGATGAGGTTTATCTGGGATTGACAGACTATTGCAGCTTGGACGTGTGTTTCTGTGTGGGGTGGGTGCCACTGGATTCTTGATTTGGTCCACAACAATCTGTTTCTCCTGCTCCCACTTTTCCATCTCCTATTGTTGTGAGGTTCCTATGTTCTGAGATCCCTATTGAGATGCCAAAGGCAGACTCTTCCTGCATTTGGGATGGTCCTGGGAAATAGTTTCCCATAAGTTGACATTGATGTTGCATTTATTTTAAGTTGACCTTGAAGACATCCCTGAAGACTTTCTCTGCCCTCCTCTTGGGCATACACCTTGGCTGATCTGGGAGAATAAAACTTGCTTCAGAAGTCTGAAGTCAGAAGTCTGGATGACATGGTCAGCCCAATGAAGTGTGCCTCTGGCAGCTGGGGGGGCACAGCGGCAGTGGGAGTGCAGTGGTGGCAGTGGGAGCAGGAGCAGCAGGAGCTCAGTGACAGTAAGTGGGGGAGCTCCCACAGCTGCCACTGGTGCTGTCAGCAGCGGGGGTGGGGGGGTGGCTCATACCAACCAAAGGTTGGCGACCACCCACAGCCGCTGCCAGCAGTGCTGGTGGTGGGGTTGCAAGCTGCAACCACCTGCAGGCACTGCTGACAGTGCAGGCAGTGCCTTTCTGCAGTGCAGGCAGTGCCTTTCTGCAGGGAGTGTACCACTACACTCAGGGGGTACACATGCACTCGCATGCACCCCCTATACATTGCCCCTGCAATTAAGTTAATATCAGATGATCATCACCTCAATATGCATGGTGTTGCAGGAGGACACTAACACTGGTGCATTTGTCTTCCTACTGGATTCGGAGGATTTTCTACAGTGGGTATCAGTAATATTTCTCCAACAACTTTAGATGTCTCCTGTAATTTGTCTGTCTCAGCTCCATATACCAAGGAGAGGATCATGACTCCTTGAATAAACCATGAACTTGGTTTCAGATCTGATGTTGTGATCTTTGAACACCCATTTCTTCAGGCACAAAAATGTCCACTTGCACATTTGAGGTGATATGGAATTTCTTCATTGATGTCAGCCTTCTGTGAGAGATAGCTTCCAAGGTATGGGAAATACTCAACATTCTCCAGAGTCTTACTATGGATCTGGATTATTGGAACTGGGAACTGTTCATTGGGAGCTTGTTGGTGGAATACCATAGTCTTCTGAAAGTTAAGCATCAGTTCCCATTTCTTGTATGCCTTGGTAAAGACATCAACAATTGCCTGAAGGTCTGCTTCCAAATGAGCACACACGACAGTATCATCAGTGTACTGGAGCTCAATGATTGAGGTTGGGGTGGTCTTGGTTTTGGCTTAGAGTCAGCTGAGGTTAAACAGCTTACCATCCATTTGGTAGTGTAGCTCCACTCTGGCTGGAAGCTTGTTGGTGCTCTGATGTAGCATTGTAGCAAGGAATATTGAGAAGAGTGTCAGAGTGATGATGTAGCCTTGCTTAACTCCCATTTTAACCTGAAAGGGATCTGTGATAGATTCATAAATGAGACCCACTACTCACATTCCATCATGGAGAAGGGAGATGATGGTGACAAATTTTAGTGGGCATCCACACTTGAGAAGGATCCTCCACAACACTTCTTAGCTTGTCAGGTTTGACCTAGAAACCACTACACAAAGCCCAAGCAAAAGTCTCTGTTATGTAACTAATGCCCATCTGCAATGATAAGGAGGAGACAGTCTTAGATAAAGGAGGCTTGAAAACAAAAGCAGAATCAGAGGACTAGGGCAAAGAGCTGATTTGAATATTGAGAATCACACCCCTGGGTGGGGAGAAAGTATGCTAATGAAACATACATGTATGGAAATGAGATACATAGCTAAAACACAGGTATAGAGACATGCTCAGTAAAGAACTCCTTGCATCACTCCCTTATAACCAATTAGCAAACAAGAATGCTTATGGAGGTCCAATACTCCTGTATAAAAGATGCTTAGAATTAAGAATCTGTGTGCTTGTTACGTGAAATTATTCCGCTTGCACCTTGTATTGCTAGCAATAAATCTTTATACTTTCACCCCTGGTATCTTTATTGGCTTTTGCATACCGGGCACGATCCCAGACTTGAGCTGGGGCTCAACAGTTTTTGGCGACCCAGATGGGACTGCCTTAGATAACTTTGCCCGGACTAGCTGACGACCAGACACAGCTCTTCCTTATCAAATGTCAGGCGCGCCCCGGGATCTCTTTTCCCGGTGAGACTTTTGTTTCAGGGGGAGCTGGATTGCTGAGGCGGCAGTAGCCTAACGGTGCAAAGTCATAGAGTGAAAGTATCAGTAACAGGCACCTGGGTGAGAGGGTAGAAAGGGCATAAGGCCTACCGTCAGCACGCCTGCCTGGGATTATCTCTGTAAGTATTCTGTCTGGCCCGAGTCCAAGACCAGTGATTTTTCCCCTGTGAGGACGAGGACTAAGAACAGATCCCTGGATCCCAGGTAAGTCGGACGGTCAGGACCGGGAAGGCAGCCCTGAGATGGGTACTATTAACAGTAAGGTTAGGAAATGTACCCCCCTCTCTTGTGCATTGGGACATTGGGCAGAGTTTGGTGGAGATCCTATGACTAAGAAGAAAGCTAAATTCTTCTGTGAAACTGCATGGCCACGCTATCAGCTAGATGATCAAGAACATTGGCCTCCGGAGGGAAGTGTTAATTATAATACTATCTTACAATTGATTTTGTTCTGCCGGCAGAATGGTAAATGGGAGGAATTGATGTATGCGCAAGCGTTTATGTCTCTTTGTAGAAATAGAAAGGTTTTGGAGGAATGTGGATTGGGGGAGGGGGTTCGGGGAAGTGAGATGGCTTTCATTGAACCAACTGTAAATCCTGTCCTGGACTGTCCGGAGCCGGAGGCTCTTCCCCCTCTGCTGCCTTTACCATATTCTCTTCCTCTTCCTCCTCCTCCTCCTGATACAGCTGATTCCTTGCTGGCATCTGCTCTTCCTGCTTCTCCCCCC
>NW_005841937.1:3014938-3049178 GCF_000455745.1 Alligator sinensis | reverse complement strand
GCCTGTTGCTGTATACAATGTTTACCTGTCTTCTTATCTATCTTCAGACCTAAGGTGAATCAAATGATTTTACAAACGAAGAAAGCTGAGAATACTAGGTTTGTGTTGAAACAAATTGAGTGGAGCAATTATAATAAAAATAATTAAAAGTGCTCCAGAGGGGGAAAATGTCAGGTTTGACCTAGAAACCACTACACAAAGCCCAAGCAAAAGTCTCTGTTATGTAACTAATGCCCATCTGCAATGATAAGGAGGAGACAGTCTTAGATAAAGGAGGCTTCAAAACAAAAGCAGAATCAGTGGACTAGGGCAAAGAGCTGATTTAAATATTAAGATTCACACCCCTAGGTGGGGAGAAAGTATGCTAATGAAACATACATGTATGGAAATGAGATACATAGCTAAAACACAGGTATAGAGACATGCTCAGTAAAGAACTCCTTGCGTCACTCCCTTATAACCAATTAGCAAACAAGAATGCTTATGAAGGTCCAATACTCCTGTATAAAAGATGCTTAGAATTAAGAATCTGTGTGCTTGTTACGTGAAATTATTCCGCTTGCACCTTGTATTGCTAGCAATAAATCTTTATACTTTCACCCCTGGTATCTTTATTGACTTTTGCATACCGGGCACGATCCCAGACTTGAGCTGGGGCTCAACAAGCTGACAGACCTGAAAGCTTCCATGTGAGGTCAAAGAAGGCCACGTAGAGAGGCTTATGTTGCTCCTGGCATTTGTCCTGCAGCTGGTGAGCTGTGAAGATCATGTCAGTTGTGCCTCTTGATGCCCTAAACTCGCACTGAGATTCTGGGAGAAACTCTTCAGCAAGCAGAAGGAGATGGTGCAGGAGGGTTCTCTCAATGATCTTTCCTGTGGTGGACAGAAAGATGATCCCTCTGTAATTTTCACAGTTGGATCTGTTTTCTTTCTTGAAGTCTGTAACAATTATGGTGTCCCTGAGGTCTTCTCAGATTTCCTGATCATAAATTTCATAGACATTTGGGCTGGAAAGGACCCCGAAGGATCGAGTCCAGCCCACTGCCCCAGGGGCAGGCAGTCAGCTGGGATCATAGGATCCCAGCAAGATAAACATCCAAATGTGTCTTGAAGGCATTCAAAGTGGGTGCTTGAACCACTTCCGGTGGCAGTGTATTCCAAACCTTGGGGGCTTGGACAGTAAAGAAGTTCTTCCTTATGTCCAGCCTGAATCGGTTGCGGTGGCATTTGTGACAGTTCGATCTTGTCATCCCTTGGGGCACTCTGGTGAATAGACATTCCCTCAGATCCTGGTGAACACCCCTGATAAACTTATAGGTGGCCACCAGATCACCCCTGAGCCTGTTCTTTTCCAGGCTGAAGAGTCCTATGGCTCTCAAACTGTCATCATAAGGT
Organism: Alligator sinensis; assembly: GCF_000455745.1. Classification (NCBI taxonomy): domain Eukaryota; kingdom Metazoa; phylum Chordata; order Crocodylia; family Alligatoridae; genus Alligator; species Alligator sinensis. The sequence goes on along the minus strand of NW_005841937.1, from coordinate 3,047,783 downwards.
CTGTTTTCCTCACCTCTGATCATGTGTCCCTCGGCACCCTCTCAAGCTTCTCCACATCCTTTTTGAATTGTGGAGCCCAAAACTGGATGCAGTACTCCAGCTGCAGCCTCACCAAGGTCAAGTACAATGGCAGAATGATGTCCCGGGATTTGCTTGAGAAGCATCTATGGATGCAAGCCAGCATTTTGCTCACTTTACTAGCTGCAGCATCACATTGAAGGCTCACGTTCATTTTGTGGTTAATCATGACCCCCAAGTCCCTTTCATCCATAGTGCTAGTCAGCATTGCACTGCTGAGCCTATAAGCTTGCTGCAGGTTTTTCCTCCCAAGGTGGAGAACTTTGCATTTTTCAGTGTTAAACACCGTCAGGTTCTTATCCGCCCATTTCATGATCCTGTCAAGACCTGCCTGGATCACCCTCCTATCAACAGGCGTGGAGGCTTTACCCCAGAATTTGTTGTCATCGGCAAACTTGACCAGCCCACTTTTGACACCAATGTCTACATCATTGATGAAGATTTTTATAAGTACAGGCCCTAGGACAGAGCCTTGAGGGACCCCACTGGTCACAGCACACCATGACGGTTGACTTCCGTCAACCACCACCCTCTGGGTCCTACCGCAGAACTTCCCCAGGCTGATGGGCAAGTAGTTTGCCGGATCTACTTTCCCCTTTTCTTGAAGATAGGTACCACATTGGACATCCTCCAATCTTTGGGCACTTCACCAGAGCACCAGGAGTTCTCAAAGATCTGTGCCAGGGGCTGAGCTACGATGCTTGCCAGCTCCTTGAGTACCCTTGGGTGTAAACCGTCAGGGCCGGCTGACTTGAAGGTATCCAGCCTGTCAAGGTGTTCCTTCATGAGGTCAGCTTTGATGCAGGGTAAGGAATCTCTCATACCTGGGTCTCCCTGACCCACAGTGGGCAGGGGCATCCCATGGGACTGGTGAAAAACTGGTGCAAAGTACCCATTAAGCAAGTTTACTTTTTTATGGGCATCGGTTGTCAGTTGTCCCATCTGGTTTAGCAGGGATCCAGTGTTGCCCTTGCTTTTCCTCCAGCTCCCCACACATCTGAAAAAGGACTTTTTATTGTCCTTGATATTTGTAGCTAGCTGGAGTTCCATCGCAGCCTTGGCTTTCCTGGTTTGCTCTCTGCAGGTCTGGACCAGAGCAGAGTATTCCTCCTTGGTGGTGGTTCCAGTCCTCCATGCTTTTTAGGTCTTCCTTTTAAGATGCACGAGGTCCACAGGAGGTCTGCTAGTTCCCTGGAGAGCCAAGAGGGGTGTTGTGTCCTTTTGCTGCCTTTCCTCCATTTCAGATCCTTAAGATGAGGGGGGATCCTCTCCCTCTGCCCGCTACCCACTTGAAGATTTCTGCAGGGATTCCATCTGTTCCAGATGCCTTGTCATTCTTCATCTGCTTGATGACCTTCCTTACCTCAAGGGTTGGAGGGATTATGAGATCATCTCTAACTGTGTGTTGCGTGATGGAATTGAAAACGCTCTAGTCAAAAAGAGTGTTTATTGAAAAGGTCTTCAAAATGATCTTTCCAACATGCATTGATGGCTCTTCTTTTCTTCAGATCTCCACCATCCTTAGGTCTCAAGGGGGTTGATCCTTGAGTGCTCAGAACATAGATGGCTTTGGTGGCACTGAAGAAACACTACATATTGTGGATGTCAGTGAGATGTTGAATCTCCTTAGCCCTGGCTTCCCACCATTTGTTTTTCATACTGCTGGTCTTCCTTTGGACCTCTGCCTTGGCTTGTTGGAGATCCAATTTCTTTTTCTTGAAGTTGGTATTGTTTTGCACAAAAGACCTTGCTCTTCCAATTGATAAACTCTTGGATCTCCTGATCATTCTCATCAAACTAGTCTTGATGTTTCCTGGTAGAAAATCCAAGCGTCTCTTCACAGGCACTGATGACAGTGGTCTTGAGGGCACCCCAAACACTGCTGACATTCTCCCATTGGTGATGATTGAAATTCACCAGTTTTTTGTTGAGGCACTGGTGGAAGAGGTCTCACTTGGGTTCTTGAGTCCTTTAACGTTGCTCTTCCATCGACATTGCTTCTGCTGCAGCCATAGGGAATTCACTGAGTTGGTTTATGAGTTCATTCTTAATGGAAAAACTAACTCCATGAAGTCAGCATTCTCCTTCCTGTTTACCTTTCCAGGAGGAGATATAGCTGCCTCCATGTTCTTTGATCTTCCAATTTCTCACTTTCTGAGTCTTGCTCAGTGCAGCTACATCTGTGCTGTGTCACCTTAGTTTTCAGGCCACAGTTGCAGTGCAGCACCCTGGGCATTCACTATTAGGGTTTTTCATGAGGGTCCTGACATTCCAGGTCCCAAAAATGATGTGCCTTTGCTGGTATTTTCGACCACAGTAAAGGTGATCTCACTGGACGTGATTATCCAGTCAGGAAGAAGGTAGATAGGGTATGCTTAGGGCACTCTTTCTAGTCCCTCTACATGTGGGGTGAGCAGAGAAGATCCTGAAGAGAGCTGCTCAGTCACAATTACAACTGCCAAATCACACTCCTGTCTTGTCCAAGTGCTAAATGACCTTCTTGTAACTGTCACCTTCATGCCAGTTCATAACTAGACGCTTTCAGACCTCAAAATTCTGCTCCCCTCGCCATTCGTTGGTTATCAACAGGCTTGAGGAATGTGTTGGAAAAGCTGTTTTCATGGAATATGCCTGTGCATGACTTCTTTTATCATGGAGAAACTGCTGTATGTCAGCTTCCACATAGCTCTTGACAGAACATGCCCTTGATCCAATGGCAAGGAGACCAAGACAACTGGGGATCTCATTCTGCTCCAGCTTTTGCAGCCATTGAGATTCTAACACCTTTTTCTACCATTGAGAACATGCAGACCCATGGCTGACGTGTAGGCAGGCTTATTATAGTGGCAACCTGTACTCGCTATGTTACGACACCGCCAAAAGATATATGTTGCTTTTCAGGAGGGAAAGAATTGCCATCTGCTGTCCGCACCACAGCTTGCTGATGCTGTTGCTGCTTGCTCCGCAACTGCTAATTCATCAGCGTTATCCCTGCTTATTTCACAGCTATCTGATCCCTGAAGGTCATTTCACTATCTGCCATCTGTGGACACACTGTGTAGCAATACAGTTCTGCCCCACTGGGAGGTAAAATAAGGTTCAGATTGTAAACTTTGTTTCAAGCTCAACCATGAAGTGATTTCTGTGGTACCATAATCTATCAAGATATTGTATTTTATGCTCTTTTTATACCATCCTTTGTAAGCACCTTCCAGATATTTTAAGACAGAAAAATGTCTGTTGTCCTTCCTACATGTCTGTCGAACAAACCACTTGGTTGCTTTCTCTGTTTTGATTGTGTTTTATTACTTATAACTGAGGGATATATCTGTTTGAGTTGTGCATCTGTACATGGGAAGATCTTATTGAGGGAAAGCCAAGTTAAATACATTAATATAAATTAATAAACAGAGGAATACACAAATAAATTCAGTAAAGTCTCACTGACTCAGAGAAGAAGGAACATAAAGACTTATAAAACTCTGCCCTGTTTCACCCACCATTAGTAAAAGGCTAATCTCAAACAATGAGTGACCCAAAAGATCTTGACTGATCTTCAGCTTGCTTAAGTTTGCAAATGGCCTCTGAGAAGGTAACCTTGATAAACCTTGGTTCTGTTGAAAGATACAGAACTGAAATTAAATGGAGATCATTTGAACTGTCAATATACATTTTGTAGTGTCATGTATTGGCTAAAAGATAGGACACTGTGAACTTGTGCATATAATACAGATATGTGACTAGCAAACATAGGCTTTTTACTAAGTAAAAAGAAAAAGAGGTGCAGTGAGGAGGGAAGCCTTTTTGGCCCTGCAAACTTTTAATCAAATGCTTAATTTATAACTTATCACATAACTAGTGTTTTATTGTTCCAATTTCAAAATAATAAGTGAAGATACTACAAGAAAAGATTTATATAAAGGTCATTAAAAGGTAAATTTACTGGAATGATCTGATTATGATAAATAAAAAAGGAAAAATGCTTACAAACATGACAAATCAGGCAAAAGATATAGTTCTTCAAAACTCCTTTCCTCAACCCCAAAATACCTCATTGAAAATAATATCCTCTTTTCTTTCCTTTTATTCCAAGATAGACAATTTTAACATGCCTGAAAAGCTGCCAAAACACAGTGAAAATATTTCAACCCTCATATAACCTCCATAACAGAAATTAGCACTGATTGAAAAATGTTTGTTTTGTTTTTTTAGTCACTAAAAAGATGAAAGCTGCTATTTAATATTTATCCGACTTTAAAAACAAACCTGTGTCAAACAGGACTACACTAGGCATTAGATAGCTTTTTCAATATTTACTCAGGGCACATGGTATATTAAATAATAAAAATGTCTAGAAATGATAGTACTATTACTATACATTGTGGCAGGGCTATTTCTCTAAAGCAGTGCAATTATCCAGAAACTGGATATATATTGTCAGTAAAAGGCAGAATTGATCAAAATATTTGGTGTGTAATATTTTCAGCTAGATTACATTTTCTGCATTAACATTACTGCATTTAATTTTTTTTTGCAACTCGATCCCCAGTATTTTAAGTGTCATTTTGATAACACGGCAGCAATATGCATGCTCTCCTTAATCACATTTTGTGAAGTGGAAAACTTTTTGATGCAAGGAACAACTGTTATTCCATAGTTATTAAGCCAAATTCATTTTTAGTCTAAAACAAGTGAAAACAGCAGAGCTACACCAAAAATTACTTTGATTCTTAATGCGTCAAATTTTGCTCTAAGATATACCATTGCCAAGCCATTCACTTCAATGGACTTATTCCCTATTTGTATAGGTGTAACTGAGAACAGAGATTGGCTTGATCTCAGTTGCATTGGCTTAACAAATCCATCAGCTTTAATGGAGTTATTCTGGGGAATGTTTTTGAACTCATTTTTCTGTGGTGCATTTATCCCCTGATAAATACTAGCCACTAACAACTGCTATTTTGCAAGCTTGTTGCCAAACTCCCCATAAAATGGCAATAACAAACCATTTTAAAATCTCTTCAAATAAGAGGGAGATATTGAAAGACAGAGAAAACAAAGATCTTTAATATTTTTTATTCTTACAGTGGGATGTGTATATGCATACCCAAAGCCTACATAGGAAAGCCGCCAGAAGACAAGTTCCCTGGACTAAATGGCTCTGAATTTTGCCTCTTAAGGTTATTCATTAGAGTATGTTTCATTTGAAAGACATTGGAAACTTGAAATTAATGTCTAATTTTAGATAAACCAGATTTGTCAAAGTCCTGCTTAGCAAGGATCTTATGCTAAAGTGTCCATTGTAAACTGCCTTTTATTCCTGTTTTATTTTATTGTTTTAGTTTCATAGGGCAGAAGGAGCATTTGGACCAGTTAGTATGATCTCCTCATGTCACAGGTCATTAGATTTCACATAGGACCCTGGCAGACATCATTTCCATTAAACAACAGGTACTGCTGCTTGACAAAAATTGTCACACTGTGTGACGTACTTCAGGTTCACAGGGCAAGCTATCCAGAGGAGAAAGAGTGCCCTGAGGACTTGTTCTGCCAGCATTTGCCAGCAAGGGGAGCTGGAAAGTTGCTCTGTCAGAGGGCCAAAGTAATTAATGGCATAGTTCCTATTCTGCCAAATTTCTAGACCCAGGGACTGCATCCAGACAAGCGGAGCCATGTAGTATGTGGTGCCGCAGACATATCTGCGGCACTATATGCTGCAAATTCACCTGTTCTCCATGTTACAAGGGAGCAGCGTGGCTGATTTTTCTTAAACCCTAGGCTAAGTACAGTCAAAAAGCCTGAGGTTGAATTGATTCAGTCTTTGCAGGTTAGTCTAAGCTACAGAGATTAAATTGAAATAGAAGTGAACAAACATTAACCTTTGATTCAGGAAATTAAGCCATATGCCTGCAGTGGCTCAGGCCAGAAGCTGGGGGGGGACCACTACAGCACAGCTCTCTGGCATGTAGCCAGCATGGCCTTTGTGTTCACTTCCTCTTCCTGATGCCTCTGAGATTTCAGTCCAGACTTACAGCAGCAAGATTCTGCAGGGTTGCTTATCGCTTCCTCTTCCTGCTTCCAGGTGCCTCTGGGATTCATAGTCCAGTTGCAGCCAGCAGTAAATTTGAGTGAAGGAAGGGGTGTTTAACACCCCTCCCTGGCCCCAGACCCCAGGCAGGGTTTGCAGGGTTTGCCTGGGGGTGGGGCAGTTCCCCCCCCCCCAGACTAGGCTGCATCCCAGCCAGGCTTGCCCCCCTTTCCCCACCCCTTTGGCAATCAGCCCTCACTTCTCTGCCTAGGGAGCAGAGGGGTGGGTCAGCTTAGGTCCCATTCAGCCATGGTGCAGGTCGGAGTGTCACCTCCGAGCCTGTATGCAAGTTGAGGGTTATTTGACCCTGAATGGAGCACCTTACATTTGGAAGTGTTAAACTTCATCTGGTTCCAGTCTGCCCAACTCTTGAGCCTGTCCAGGTCTGTCTGTATCAGCAACCTATCTTCTGGCATGGCCACGCTGCCCCATAACTTGGTGTCATCCAAGAGCTTGGCCAGCGAGCGTTTCACTCCCCCATTCAAATCATTGATAAAGATGATGAAAATCACTGGTCCAAGCATGGACCCATGAAGGACACCACTTGCCATTTTTAGTCAAGATGACACGGATCCATTCATGAGAACTCTCTGGGTCCTACCCTGTAGCCAGTTTCCCACCCACTGAACCGTCAAGCAGCTGACTCACAATATTCCAGTTTTCCCACAAGGATATAATGGGATACTTGATCAAAAACCTTTTGGAAGTCTAGGTATGGAACATCTACCTTGTCTCCCATGTCCAGGTGGTGAGAGACCTGGTCATAGAAGGAGATGAGATTGGTAAGTCAAGACCTACCCGTAACAAAGCCATGCTGGCTGTCATTCAGAATCTTACCTTCTGTGAGCATATCACACACAGATTCTTTAATGAGCTTTTCCAGGATTTTCCCTGGGATAGAAGTTAGGTTGGTTGGCCTATAGTTCCCTCTTGCCCTTCTTAAAGATGGGCACAAGTTTGGTCTTCTTCTAGTCCCTAGGGATCTCCCCTGTGCACCACAAATTCTGAAAGAGCTTTGCTAGGGGTTCTGCGGTGACCTCAGCCAGCTCCTTCAGCACTGTCAGATGAGTCTACCGGTCCCACCAACTTATAAATGTATAGCTTTTCTAGTTGGTATTGCACTCACTCAGCATCCACAGTGGGGAGGCTGACAATCCCAGCATGCCCCCTATGAGCCTTATCTCACTTGACTATCCTCATAGTCCAGTGAAATACCAAAGCAAAGTGGGCATTCAGGAGTTCAGTTTTTTTCCTGAATCTCAGTTATTAGCTGTCCTGAGGTGTTAAGCAGGGGTCTCGCACTTCCATTTCTTTTCAGGTTTATCTTAAATCAGTTTCAGCCATTTTGAAATGCATTTATGTGCACTGAGCTTCTGTTACAGGTTTAAACCAATTTCTGATCACTTAAATCAGCTTATGTGTAACTTCTATCCCTAGCCTTGGAGATCCAGGGGTCAAAAAAACCCATGCTAAAGAAAGTGGAGCAGTGCATGTCAGGGCAGCATGTGCCACTCAAAACTGGAGCTTGGCTGGCTGAAGCCAGGCTCCAAGTGGCAGGATTGCTGCTGCTGCAGCCCCAGAAGGCCCCTAGGACTCCAGGAAAGGCTGCTGGGGTGAGCCAAGTGCTGGCCCCAGCCTCCCCTACCCCATCCAAGGTAACCTGCTGCTCACTAGAGGGCTCATGGCACACGTGTTCCCAAGGGACAACTAGTGGTGGCACAAGGTATGCCAATGCTAATTGTCCCTGGAGAACCAAACTTCCATGCTCATGTGGATACAGCCTGAAGAGCTCTATGACTTGTCTCTGCAGGCCAAATAAGTCATGGAGCTGCCCCAGCAGGTGTATTCTGAGCATCAGAGGCAGAACCTATTCTTATCATATTTTCTTGCATATAATGCATGCTTCCAATTGCATCAGTTGTTTTTTGGGGGAAATGTGGGTGCATGTACACATTCATTAATGTGCCGTAGTTACTGCACATTAAATTTAGTACTTGCATAACTAAGTACTAAATCAACATGCAATCACTGGTGCTACTGTGCAGTAGTGCCAGTGCATGGCTTTTTAGTGATACTAGTAGCCTGATATTACTGCACAGTAGCGTATTAGGATGGGTTTTGCCTGGCACACTACTGCACAGTAAAATTAGGCTACTGCACAGTTAGCATCTTGTGTAGATGCACCCACTGGGTATAAAATGGGAGAAAATATTATACTAATGCACTGATGCTTGTACGCCCCCTCCACACACATAAATTTATTTTATAAGATTTCTATGCCAGCCTTTACAAAGGAGCCTCAGGACAGCTCATAATAAAAACCAGATACATTATAAAGACCAATATTAAAAATAAAACAATAAGTACTAAAACACTCATCAGGAAACACCCCCAAAACTTTTAATCTGCCTGTTGAAGATCAGCCCAAATAAAAAGGTTTTACAATGACTTCTTTACATTTTTCTTAGCTTTCATAGCTAGACTTCTTGAGGATGGAGAATGTGCCCATGGATGCTTGTTTCTCACAGAGGCTCACAAAAGCTTGGATTAGGCCAGGAAATGGGAAACTCTCAGCATGGCAGAGGATCTGCTTTTATAACCTTCATATTTCCATAGCAAGTACAAATCATATTCTGTCACAATTTTAAAAATACACTGTAAACAAACTATAATACATCTATCATACTTGTGTTAGAGTGTTTTTATAATTCCAAAAGTAATCTATAAACTGGGTGGCTAGTTTGTGATTTGCATTAACACCTGTGTTATAACATGCAGCACCCAGGAATTTGCTCTCTAATTGAAGAAGGAACCTTTATACTATTCCATATTTATAAATGGAGAAGTATATGGCATTTAGTCTGCCTGCATAAACTTCAGAAAACTGATTTCCTCCCTGAAGAGCACATAATATCTCCACATATAAGTAAATCAGGTCAACATGTCATCTTTTATATTATGGTATGGTAAACTAGCTTTCCTGCTCCTTTGCAGTCTAATTTTTCTTTACAGCTATTTAAAACATATTGGAGTATAACATTACTGTTTAGCCTGCTTCCTGCACTGTCTGATTTTGCTAAATGATAAACTTAATAGCCTTTAGTGACAGACAGCAGCTGAGGAGTTGGTGGGGGGGGGGGGTTCATCTCTAGCAGCAGTCTAAAACATTTATAGCAGTTTAATAACAACATCAATAAAAAAGGCAGATCTACTGTGAGATGCTTGTGGTGGCAATTACTCTACTTTATTTACTTTGGCTGCAAATAGCATAGAGCAGAATGGTAAGCACTATAGTGCTTACTAAGCACCGCCTCTTCTTTTCCGGTCATTCATATCCTATGTCTGGACAGGGAAAGGGAAAAAAGCCCACCAAAAAAATAATAAAATCCCAGTAAAATATACAGTACAGATACCATACTCTACCTGGCACAGACCATATTTCTTTAGCATGCAGACATTCATTCTGCTCTTGTAGCAGGATGCATTAGTATTAGCATTTGATGATCCACATGTAAAGAAAAAAAAAAAGCTCTGAAAAGACATTACCTCACAAGGCAAAATTTTGCACTATATTAATTTTTCAAGATTGGATTAAGCCTGTGTGGGTTAAATGTGAACATCAGCAGTTTTAAAACCTCAGTCTGATGCATATGGCACTCTTTACTGTCTGAGAGATTCAAACAGTGGATACTTAAACTCTTTCTGCTGGCAGGAAAAGTCACTGGTGAGGTTTATATATGATTTATCAAGGGGTACCTGATTCCAAATGCCATTCCTTTCTGATGCTCTGGGGAAGTATAGTTGCTAGAGCAACTTTACATTTGTGCTACCTGCTAGATTGCCCCTGAAAATCATCATTATATAGAGGCAACATTTATATTAAGGAGGAAATGCTGGTTACTTTTCATGTGCTTAAGGTTTATGCAGCCTCAACGTTTAGTCAGTCAATACCTCTCTCTTAGTTTCATGCTATTCTTCAAAAAACTGTGTAGAAAAAAGAAAATGCAAAGCTTTTCTGTAACCACAATTAATCAAAAAGTGGCTGTCTTTGCTTTTCTTTGTTGTTTTTTTTTTTTTTTTTTATCTCCAGGTGGGCTTTGTAAGTCTATACAAAGTGAACACAGGGATATTGCACACAGCCAAGTAGGAACAGAGCTGGAACAGTGTGAGGTACTGTCTTGTTGTTAGTAGGGATGAGTGAACTTGGAACAAAGTTCCTCTGAACAGCAACAGAACTGAAAATACCAGCTGGTTTGATCTATATTCAGGCCTTCCAGAGTCTCCTAATTTCTGAAAAAAATAGGCTTAGCTTGTAGGAAAAGACCAGAGGTCCCTTGTTCTATTTATCTTTGTACCTTGGCTGTGAATGCCCAACTAGTGTTGTCAGCATTTTTCTCCAACTGAAAGGACACCTCCAATGTTCATACACAGACTGATAGCCCATATATGTGTGTGGCATATTTTGACTTTCAATAAGTTCCTATGCAAGACGGACTGAAAAATAAATTGAAAAATATTTGGAAAGAAAAAAAAATAATTCACCTAAGCATGACAACTTTTAAACCGTTTTTCCTACCTTGTTCCCCCTACCCATATCCCATATGGCTGCGAGCTCATTGCAAGGGTGTGGCAACTCTGCCAAAGTGCCATACAGAACCAGCTGGTGAAAGCCATCTTGGCATCAGTCAGGACATGAGCTATGAACTAGGCCATCCCAACCTGCTATAGCCAGCTGTGTCTGGGCACCGTGGTAACAAATGATGACAAGAAAAAAGATCCTGATGATCAACATGACAATCCTACATTCAAGAACCAGTGGCAGGATTTCACCAAAGCCACGGAGCAAAACCTGTCCAAGTACGGACAACTGGCTGATAACCTGAGGGAGAAGGGGTATGATGCAACAATGCCCCCACTGATTGTTGGGGCACTTGCAACATGAGACCCAAGCAATGAGATCATCCTATAAGCCTACAGAGTACCCTGCCACTACTCAAAACAGATGAGGTGCCTTATGGTATCCGATACTATCCAATAGTTGAGGAACATATATGTCAAGGACCTCAAGAGCCATCACCAGTTTGAAGACAGATGGCCAAAACCACCTGCCAGAAGCAAGACAAGGGTAAGAGTGAATCCCTCCCACCCACAACATAGACTCACAAAGACTGTTAATGCCCTTGAATATCCCCCACCCCACCAATTTCACACATGCTAACACAATTGATACTGATGCAGTTACCATGCATGGTCTGATTTCTCCTTTCTCTCTGGCATCACAGTGCATCTTCTCTATATATCAGTCTGGTATGATAGTGCTTCCAGAAGTGGTGCCTTAGTGCTCCCTGAATACATAGCTGGAATTGACTGTCAGAATCCTTGAAAGGGAGAGGAGGTTGGTAGCAGGGAAGAAGTTTCTGTTACTGTACTGCACCTGAAGAGTTTGATTAGATTGCTGTTTCTCCCAGGGGATTCACTGGTGGTGTCCTTTATGACTGGATTTGAACAGAGCTTGTGCAGTGTGGAGATTATAATGGACATCAGCTTTTATAAAATGTGAGTGTTAGTATCAGTAGTTTTTAATTCCAAAAGAAGTTTTAGGGGTCAAATTCCAGCCAGAATTTTACCAGATGGCCTATACAAAGTCCCCACATCAAGGGTGTATCTGCCATTGAACTGATCAGAGCAGGAAATCTCAACCCCCTCCCACTTCTACAAAAAATATAAATACTAACAGGCAGAATATGGTACTAAAGCCCACAACCCCAGGAACTGGCACAGAAAGCCAAAGGGAAGCTCCCAATTTTATATAGAAAATGCTAGGGATTAGGATCACGAGCCAACAGGCTACAAGAAATAAATACAAGTAGATAAGCATTAACATTATGGATGAATGAACTGTAATGTGGATAGAAAACTGTCTGGATCATCAGGTTTAGAGGGTAGTAGTCAATGGCTTGATGTCTAGTTTGCAGCCAGTATCAAGTAGAGTGCCCCAGGGTCAGTCCTGGGGCTAGTTTTGCTCATCAATGGCCTGAAAGATAGGATGGATTGCACCCTCAGCAAGTTCACAGATGACACTAAACTGGGGGAGGTAATGCATGTGCTGAAGGGTAGAGCTAGGATTTAGAGAGCCCTCGACAAACTGGAGGATTGGTCCAAAAGTTATCTCATGAGGTTCAATAAAGACAAGTGCAAAGTCCTGCACTTAGGATAGAATAATACCATGCACCTGCACAGGCTGGGGGATGATTGGCTGGCCAGCAGCTCAGAAGAAAAGGACCTGGGGGTTACAGTGGACAATAAGTTGAATATTAGCCAACAGTGTGCCGTTGTTGAGAAGAAAGCTAATGGCATACTGGGCTGCAGTGGTAGGAGCACTGCCAGGATATTGAGGAAAGTGATTCTTCCCCTCTATTCAGCACTGGTGTGGCTACATCTGGAGGTCTGTGTCCAGTTTTGGGGCCCCAACTCCAGAAAGGATGTAAACAGATTGGAAAGAGTCCAGTAGTAGAAATTGGTAGGGGGCTGGGGAACATGACTTCTGAGGAGAGGCAGAAGGAACTGGGCTTATTTAGTCTGGAGAAGAGAATACCATGGGGGGATTTAATAGCAACCTTCAACTACCTGAAGGGTGGTTCCAAAGAGGATGAAGCTGGACTGTTCTCAGTGGTGGCAGATGACAGAACAAAGATTAACAGTCTCAAATTGCTGCCAGGGAAGTTTAGGCTGGACATTAGGAAAAAACTCTCACACTAGGAAGCCAGTAAAGCACTGGAACAGGTTACCCAAAAACGTTGCGGAGTCTCCATCCTTGGAGAATTTTAAGACCCAACTCAACAAAGCCTTGGCTGGGATGATCTAGTTGGGGGTGGCCCTTGCTTTGAGCAGGGGGTTGAACAAGATGACCTCCTGAGGTTTCTTCCAACCTTGATTTTCTATGATTCTATGATTAAAGTACATCCACTTAGAAGCTGAAAAATAGATAACAAGCAGTAACACTGTGGTATATTCACTCAAAAACAGGTAACTAATAACACACACCAGTACTAAAGTACAGACCCTCGAAGAACCTTGTACCCTCCCACACCTCCAGAGGTGTCCCAAACCAGCCTCTAGTCTTGAGAGTGCTCAATTGCTGTCTGCACATCCGTGCCCTGCTGTTACAGCCTGACAGTCCTGGCTCTGTCACTCCTCTGGAGTCCCTGGACATGCATTTCCCCTCTGCCACTGCATCTGTGCTCTGCTGCTGGTTCCCACACACTGTTCCTCTTTTCTGCTTCCTGTGTCTTTTGTCTCCCAGCCCACAGGGTCTCTGGGAGTTGTTGTTACATGCAGTTAGCACAGTTTGGCAGTTCACACTCAGTTAGCAGAGCTGCTCTCCCTGCTGTCATATATCTACAGTGCATTGCATTTCACTTGCACATTACATTTTTTTTTTTGGTTTTATTTAAAGGTACCTTACATTGGTAATTCACACCCTCCAAACAACTATAAATGACTGGAAAATTCTCATGATTAGGACAAGTAGTAAACCTGGCCAATTGAGGCAGGAAAGGTTTCTTAGTAAAAGGGATCTGATCATCTGCTGTATCAGAGCAGCTTAAGGCCCAGCTGAAGATATGGTCATTTTAAGCTGGCTTTGCAGCATCCTGATCTCAGGTTTGTGGATTAAAACATTGCTCCTGCTTTCTACAGCCTACAGTAATAGACAGAGCTCCCACATGGATAGGGCATTCCAGCCATAATCTATTTTGCCCATCCATAGCTGCCGCCATCTCTGGAAGGAGGGATCATAAGACAATACCATTTGGTCTGTGTCAGGGGAATCCTTAAAGTAGGTTTCACATAAGAACATTGAAAAGTAGGCTGGACCTTGGGTTGTTGTATGGCAATGGAGGATTTTTGTTTTAGCAAAATCTACTTACCTCAAACATCTACGTTTAATAAATGTTTTAGAGAAAAGATCCACTGGCTCCCATGTTTTCATTTGCAAGCTGGACCCAGATTCCAGTCTGACTGTAAGGCTTTCCAAGTTGCTCTCCAGCAAAAAGAAAGAAGACAGATCATAAACACAAGTCTCTGCTGGCCTACAGTGCATCATAAAAGGTCTAAAAAGGTAGCAGAGTTGACATCAGGGAACACACTCAGCCCAATGGGATTTCCCAGGTGCATGCATTTACCAGAATAGTGTTAAATCCCACTCTTGCTTCCAAAAACAAAGAGTCCAACACATTGTGGCACGCCAGGGAAATGGCAGGAGTTCAGTGGTATGGCTGGATCCTACCAGAGCTCTTGGACATTGTGACAATCCCTGAGGGAAATAGGCAGCTGAATGTAAATCAGAGCAGGCCTTGGAATCTAATTTAAGACAGAGGCCAGATAGGTCCCCAGCCAGCTTAAAAATACAAGGAGACAAAATTTGCTATACAGCCACCTTTCCACTCCATCTCAGCTGAGCTCAGCCAGAACTAAAAACTGGGACCCCTGTCTCTCAGTTGGAGGAAAATGTGGATGGCTGGAAAAAGTAAGAAACAGAATTGTGTTGCAAGCCAACCCCAAACTCAGGAATGACAGCTGAGTGCACTGCATTAAGCATTAATGAAGGAAGCACAGGGAAACACCAGATAAAATGGCCACCAGAACAGGACTGTGAGCACAAGTTTCCAGCAAATCCAAGATGAATGAGTGCTGACTGAACCATGAGTTTACATGTAACAGCAAATGGTTTTAGCTAACAAACAGGGAACTGGCATCAGCTGAGATAGTTTGGCAGGGAGACCTGGATGTAGGGCAAGGTAAGGGGACATGTATTCCACTCTTTTGAAAACAAGTTGATGTTTTCTTTTCAATGTCTTGGTCTCTTTGGGCCTAATTAAATTTGAAGATGGAAATGAGACGTAAGCAAAATTCTTGGACAAATGGCTAGCTTTTTTTGATCCCTACTGGGAACATAAGCAGAGCATGAAAGGCAGTGTCAGGTGTTAAAGCAAAACAGTGTGTATTTTAGCAGCAGTGAAAGAACAGTTACACAGAGGATGCAAATATTTTAGGAATGTCGCTGTTTTATGAAAAACATATAGTTCAAGTGCCTGACCTGGTTTTGGTCACTAATACTTTGTGAATGGTGCCCAGTGAATTCTTGCATTAGGGAGACTAAATACCTTTGTGAGATGATATAAATGTTCTCTCTACATGGGCTCCTAGGATTCTAAATGCGATGCAAAAGGTTTATGTTACAATGTCTGTGTACATTTACACTCTCTGTGCATCCATTTAGTCCACCATTAATACAGGTCACAGAAATAGAGTAGTTTCTGGAACAGCAAGACTCTTCTCCCAACCATGCAGGGACCAAGGAAGCACAGAGCGGAAAATTGCGTAAAGAGCCATAATTCTATCCCATAAGGTAGGCATGGAGCAGATCGCATCCTTGCAGGAGTAAGAGGAAAACCAGAGAAAGACTTGTGCTTCTCAGTGCTACAGTTCATTCCTTGGTCCACGACAGCGTGTTTTTCTACCTGGCATTGTAAAATGACAATCTAGCTCTAAATTATTCAACAGGTTATACAAATCAACAAATTAATTTTCCGTTAGAAATAAACTTGCTGGCATTTTTACATTTATATTCTAAGCAGACAAGAGGGAAAGGTATGTTTTAGTTAAAGCCTTGAGCACTGTTTTGGCAAGAACTAATGCAAAAACATTAAGAGATTTTTTTTTTACGTGCCCTCTAGAACCTGCCTGGAATTAGTTCTGCCTATCCATACATTCATTCCACCACCCACCACTACAGGATAAAGTGCTTAGTGCAGGCTTATTAACTTTTTACCAGCAATAACAACAGAAAGATGCCAGGCCAGATTTTTCTGTGAATGCTTGAAATGGCTTCCAGCTATATCACTCCAAACACAAACTGACAAATTCTCCTCTCAGTTACACTGCTCCTGAGAGAAGAATTTGGACTAGGATGTATTGCTTTTTTAATGATTGGAATGGAATGTGGAAAATAGAAAGGAAAGGTTAGGATAGCTTGAACCAAAGTGTGAGGGGTTTTTAAAGAAAAATTATTATAAACCTCATTTTTATGAAAAACAAATGGAAAGAGATGGACGTTGTGGTTAGATCTGATGGCAGTGATATTCTGATCCTTTGAGAAAAGGAGTCCCATTGCCATATTTCAGCTGCAAAAAGAAAGATCCTTAGCTCTCTCAGAGCTTATTCTGTCAGTATGGCATTTTCCCTGAGAAATGGAGCTGATATGAAATGTGCTGGGTATAGGTAGGGAAGGTAAGTATTCCTGAGTAGCTTAGACAGCAACTCAGGACTTCTGAAAACTAGCAGCAATAAGATGAACTCTCTGAGACATTGCAACAAAATGAGTTCAGACACTAGCATTGACCAATGTATAATTCTGCCCACAATCTGAGCAGGTGGGTTGCCATATTTTGAATCAATTAGAGTATCTGAGAAGCTTGAATATTATTTCCTGAGCACAGGGTATTACAATAAGGAAACAAGCTTGCAAGAGAACGTTCTCATATGTATCTTATTATTTATTAATAAGCAAAAAAGCTTGTTGAATTCTCTACAAATAATTCAGCAATTGTTTTCCAATAATGGATCTAATTCATTGAGATCAGGAGGTATCCATTTTGTATACATTAGGTAGCATTACTCAGACATGTCAGTTTAGTAACCCTGTACTTCATTATCAGGAGCCAGTTCTAATATCTCATTGGGTCTGGCAATAGGCTAAGTACATCTTTCTCTTACCGCTACACTAGGGGAGTACATCAAGGGCTCAGTGAGCAGCTGTTCACCAGGGCACCAAGGGGAAAACTAGGAGTAATGGCTACAAACTCCTGGAAGACTGATTCAGGCTCAACATTAGGAAAAACTTCTTCACAGTCAGGGTGTCCAGACTGTGGAATAAGCTCCGTCCAGAGATGGTGCAATTGCCTACCCTGGAGATCTTCAAGAGGAGACTGGATGGTCATCTTGTCAGGGTCACCTGACCCCCAGTTCTCTTTCCTGCCTGGTGCAGGGGGCTGGACCTGGTCATCATCTGAAGTCCCTTCTGGTCTTACAATCCATGAATCTTCCTTCTGTGATTTCCTCCCAGGAGTTACCTCATCTTCTCCATGAAATTTCACCTTGGCCTCTTGGCAGGCAAGGTTCTTTGAGTAGATGTAATATCTTTTATTAGACCAACTGAGTAGCTGGAAAAAAGTTCTTGGCAAGCTTTCAGGGGCAGTCACCCTTCTTCAGGCACAGGGGGTCTCTGTTGGTCTGCTCTCCTTGGCCTCGTGTCTTCATGCACCATCTTCAGAATTCCATGCAGTAACTTATCCTCACATATTTTTTTCCTTTGTTCAAACCACATCAACCTCAGCCTTTCTTCTTGTGTTTTCTAACTCTCTTGATTTAGTATGTCTCTTGGGACACTGGTCTTCTTCATCTCTTAAATTCCCCTCAATTTCTTCTTAACTTCTTTAAAACTATCTTTAGAAAATTCATTTCTGAAGCTTGTAACTAGCTTCAATTCCTACATCATTAGAATCCAAGACTCTGAACCATACAACCTAATGAGCACGAGAAGCATAATAAGTGCTATGTATTGTGACCTTTGCTTCCTAGGTACATCAATCTCATACCAAAAAAATTCTGAAAGCTGAAACCTTCTTCTCAGCTGTTCTCTAACCCTTCCATAGCTCATGACTACCAAACCAAGCTTTTTAAATCCATGAATTATATTTAACACTTGTCCTTTTAATGTAATCCTCTCATCTATGGGGCACCTTGTCCTGGAAATATCTTATTCAGAGCAGAAAAAATACATGAGTTTACTGTAAGAGTTACAATAAGTTATAATAATGTTATCAGTGGCTGCATCCACCTGTCTGTGTCTTTTGAGAAGTTGACAGGAAATATTTGACTTTGTAGGTCAAGGGTGTAACAGAGTATGGGAGCATGATACTTCTTGCTTTACGTTATATTAACATTATCATTGTCCCCTGTTTCTCCACACTGATTTTCCTTTGTAACGTTGCCAGTTGAAAAACCATTACTGTAAATTATCAGTTGAAAGTACCTCTTTGCAGATGACCTTTCTACAAAACAAAAACAAAAAAAAAAAACTATATGTCACTTCATCCACGCATATTTGCTATCATTAATAGCATGGGGGTTCATGGTCTTCTAGCACAGAAGTTACTGAGGTTCCTCTACATTTGTTAAATAAATTATTTTGGAAAACGGGGTTGCCATCCTTCCAAAATGTATTTTCTTGCTTTGTCTCAAGCTGACCCACTTTCATTGAAAACCTGATCCCTTCCCACCCCTTTATTTTTTTTTCTCATTTGAGACTTCATTTTCATTTTAGTTCATAATTAGAAAGACCTTAAGTACTGTGTACTTTTCTGTTTTTATTTCAAATAGTTTCTACTCTTTGGCTGTGTCTGAATGTGCAATGGACTGCGCAGTTGTTACAGTGTAGTCATTTAGTACTTATTTATGCAAATACTAACTGAGAGTTAAAATGTTTAATGTACTGACAAATGAATAGATTTTTAAGACACTTCAGTCTTCTTAGGCGGTGAGGGATGGGGTGCAAAAGCAGCACTGAGTCCATCCTGGGTGATGTATGAGTGAAAGTTTTCTATAATAAATAATTGATTTTTGAATACCAGAGCTAATATCTATAAGTTACTAGTTACAATTATCTTCTGAATTAGGCAGAGCGGTTTTATGTTACTTTATGCATTTGAAGTATTGAGCTATAAACTGGGCTCTGCTGAAATGAAAACTCACACACACACACACACACACACACACACACACACACTAATATCCCAGATTCCTGAAAAGGAAGAATTGAATACTAAAAGATAAATATTCCAACATCATATACAAAATCAACTATAATCTAACAAAGATGACAGAAGAAGATTGTTCACCGGGGAAACAAAAAATATATACCTTCATTAAGGATTTCCTTAATTTTTTGAACTTCCCGCTGTCCTATGAAAACTTAATGAAAAGTCAGCAGCAAAATTACAATCAATAGAAATATTCTAGAATCCATTTGACAAGTGAAGATGAAAGAACTTCAGTGCTGTGTATGTCACAAGGCACAGGGAAAAACATTAAGATTTTTACCTCTAGTTTGCTAATCTAAAACTCCTTCATCCGATGATGACCAAAGGTTTTTACTATTCAATGACATCAAGTGGCAAATATGAAATAAACTAGTTGGGCTCACTTCTAGTCCTAAGCAGACAAGTTTTGACAGGTAACAACAACACAAAAATACCTGCAGCCATGAACTGATAGCCAATCTCAAAAGGGAAATTTAGGGCTGTATAAGATTGGAAACTAAACTGCCCTATCAACTCCTGCTGCTCATTTAAAAAGAGAATATCAGCACAATGGTAGGATGCCCATTACAGTGACGCCAAGAGCTCTTCCTCTTAAAGAAAAAAAGCATAATGTAATAGAAGGTCAATATGGCTTCACTAGTTATTGTTAGTTATTATCCTTTAAGAAATGGAACACACTGGACACAGTTTTCAAAAGGAGCCTGGAAAAATTGCAGGGTGAGATTTGTAAAAAATAAACAAAGAAGTAAATAAACAAGTAAATAAATATTTTGGATTTGAATTATTTTGCTTGTTTTGTTATTGTATCTATTTTTTTTTAATCTGTACATGGCCCTGATATGGCTCCCAAGACTGTAGTACCTCACACCCTAACCATAGTACCCTAATAGAGTTGGTAAGACATTTTAAAATGAAATAATTGTAAAAAAAAAAGTCATGGGAGCCAAAACCATTTGGCCCAAAACTGTTATGATTAATGAATATTTATACCTAGCCAAACAACAAGAATAGTCAAGGTTCTTGTCCCTGCTTCTCACCTGCAATTATTGAGTGAGAAAGAGAACGAAGACCAGAGCCCAAAACTACCCATTTTCCAGTAATTGCTCTAAATGATAGAAAACAGAATTGAATTCTTCTTTGCTTGCTCTCTCTGGCCCTATGAGTCATTAATTCTTTGCTGCATAGTGGCCAGGTATTACCACCATTAGTGGATGGTTTCAGATGTGTGCATGCAGAGAGAGAGAGAGAGAGAGAGAGAGAGAGAGAGAGAGAGAGAGATTTTTGCTTCTAAAACATTTTTGCTTTTTCCCCTTTACAATTCTCTCTCTCTCACACACACACACACACACACTTGGGAATATAATTGTCTTCTTTTCTTTCTGGGTACTATAGTGGGTTTCTTTGCAGATATATCTGGCTTAATGTCATCTGAGAACATTAAGTAAGCCCTTCTTTGCTCAAAGGGGATCTGAATTGCCTACCCCAACTAATGGAACATAAAAAGAATACATTAGGACCCAAAAGTAGAAAAATAATATGGAATTATTTATCTTAGATAAAATAGTTACTGGTCTTCTGAATGAAATGTAATTTTAAGACACTGTGGGTGTGCCTACATACTGAACATTTACTGTGCAATAACCAAAACTACTGCGCAGTACACAGTGCATCTACATATGCACACCAATACTGCACAGTAAATATGGTGACTTATGGTGACTTGAGTGTAAATTTGATACCTGAAACATGCAGGTATCAAATTTACACCTGATTAGTTACGGTGAAGTAAGGCATGTATAGATACC
This sequence comes from Alligator sinensis, assembly GCF_000455745.1. Taxonomy (NCBI): domain Eukaryota; kingdom Metazoa; phylum Chordata; order Crocodylia; family Alligatoridae; genus Alligator; species Alligator sinensis. The sequence continues at coordinate 3,026,931 of NW_005841937.1, read as the reverse complement.
TTACTGCACAGGAACATTGTGTGTGTGGGCTGACTTGGGACTAAACTTGAGTCCCAAGTTAGTGCACATACAGCATTAATGCACTTTAATGCCCATATGCATAGATGCCGGCCTATTCCCGCTTACTGCATAGTAACTTACTGTGAAGTAAATTTAAGCCAGTATAAATGCACATGTGGACATGCCCTGTGGCTAGGGTCAGTATCCTATAAGAACTTATTAATTCATGCAAAAAGCATTGTTCCAGTATGACCCTTGGCGAATTAATATTTTTTTAATTCATAAAAGTGCTTTAACGTCTAACTCCTAGGCACTTAAGCAAAGTATAAAAATAAATAATAAACATAAAATATATTCATAATAACATTAAAGCTCCCAACACCGAAAGAGATAACAAATTCACTGTAAATAATATGAACAAAAAATACAAATTGACCCTAATGCCCACCAAAATACAATTTAAAAAGGAATACTTATCCAATTTCATATTAGACTGACTGTTTTTAATGCAAAAGTAGACTATTTTATTTTTACTGGTTGATTTTCTAAATCTTGTTTAGAAAATATTCTATTATTGTTCTTTCTTTGAATATTAATGTCATCCCTTTGCCAAGCACAATCAGAATTGAGATCTTGAAAGGCATCTTCCAAGAGAAGAAGAAACAAGTAGACTAAAATCTGGGTGACCTGAGTGACAATTTGTGACCTGAGTCACAAATTCCAATCGTGTAGTAAAGGCCACAACTGACAGCATGTATGTGATGCCCCCTTCCAGAAACTTTCAAGGTTCTCAAGAAGTTACTCTACCCAAAAAACTGCCTCCAAATATAAAAAAGCAGAAGAATAAATAAGATTTAGAAAAATCAACCAGTAAAAATAAGATTGTTACTTATTGTATACTTATAAAAAAGCCAACAAAGTGAAATCAGTCTCTGCCATAGTTTCTTTTAAATGAATACTGCGGACCAGAATGAACAATTTAGTACTTCAAGCCTTCAAAAGCAAAAAAACTTGCTTACAGATGAAAAATAATTTGCAAAACTATATATTACAGTGCCATCTGGTGACCAAGGTCTTTTAGGAAAAGTGAACTATGTAAGTGAGAGTCAAAAAGATGCCCCCTCCTCCCCAAGCTACTTCTTGGTTCCTGACTGTCTTAAGTAGTCTTAACTTCCAGAGGTTGCATACACAATTAGAAAATGTCCACTGAAGGGAGTCAATGGAAAATTACTGCAGTGAGAGATGCCTTAGCAACTGTACTAATAGTCTTTAATTCGACATATATTTCTTGCAAGATTAAATGGTATTCAGTGTGTTGCTATGAGTTTATTCTGAGCAAAAGGGTATTTAATCTATAGTAACTAGAAAACTTGGTCTTTGTCTGTGGTCCCATCATCAAAAGTAGTCAAGTATTTTCTCATTTCTAACTCACTTGTAGCAAGACAGATCCTTCATTGAGGGGATGGAGAGGAAAGAAAAGGGGTGTGTGGAGGAAAAAAAGTAATTTCAAAGTGCCACTTAAGCGAAAAAGTATCCTTTTCCAGAAAAGACAGCTTGATTATACGATAATGTCCTGATGAAGTTCATACCACAACATTACTAGTCAAAACAGGATTTTATTATCATGAGCCCTGCATCATTACCTTAGCTTATAAAATTCAAGATGTTTTCAGTTTTTATATATTGACACAGACAACAATCAGATAATAAAAAACATGTCCCAATTCTCTAATGATTCTTTCTCATGTGAACAATAAATAGGAAACATTTAACAGAAAAAAAAATAAAACTGAAGTTTTACAAACTTTGTGAAACCTGCAGGGGAATGGGAAATATATATTGTTTTGACTACAACTTCTACTAATCTGCACATAGAGGAGAATCTATGACAAGAAAAACAGGAATAAAAATGTCAAAATGAGACCTTTTTTGTCCCTCTAAAGCTACTTTCACTTAATGGTTTCGCATAATTTTTATAGGGATAGATTGGGTTTTGCTCTTAATTAGGGAGTCTTCCTGTTCTCCATAATTGTGACTCATTAATAAATATGATTTAGAAAATCATATGTAGTTTAAGTGTATCCAAGTGCAAGTCAACTGACTTTGAAAGAGCTGCGCCTACCTACATGAGGATTGAACTTCATCCAGGGTTTCTGATACTGGATTCTGTGAAAGGGAGTTTCAGTGTGCAGTGAAAAGCTGCCCCCTAACTGGTGCCTCAAAGGGAGAATTGAGGTATACATTATTGAAGCGTAAAATTTCTTTCTGAGTAAAGACTAAACTGAATAAGCATCGGTTATCTTACAACACATACAGTCATACACGTTTTAGAGCACTTTGACCAAATCTGATGATTAGTAGAAATCATTAGTCAGGATATTTCTAATATATGCATTTGATCATTTTTATGTTACTTTGTAATAATGATTTTAAATAAATGTGAGTTGAAACAAAATCCCAATATGCTGAATATATGCAAGATAATTCATTATTATGAAAATGATTTATTGCTGAAAATTATTGCTAAAACACTGAAAAGCTGCATTGGATTAAAAAAGAGCTTTCAGTAAAATATACAGTATACCCAGACCTAATTACTCACTTAGCCATGGCAGGCAAAGTAGCAGATAAGATCTACACATTACCTATGAGCTTGAGGAGTGAAATTCAGCACTGGATTTTGAACAATGCTAATCTTAAAGCTGTTTGAATGTGAGATTTTGGGTTGACCCACTGCAGCGAGGGAAACCATATGGAAAATTTGGATCCAGATTCAGGTTCAAATTCCAAACCTCCTCAATGTTCATGAAGTATGGAGCTTGGGTGCAGTCACACACATCATTAAGTTCAATAATTTATTGTAATAAAAATTAAAAAAAGAAGAAGAATATTTTGTATTAAAGGATTAACTCTTAACACCAGAATCACAGGTGTTCTATTATTTAAACATATATCATTATAGTATGTGCCTTTCCTTCCCTACTTTATACCTTTCTGGCATGTTTATCTCAACCTCCCTTTTTTTAAAAGAAATTCATCCTAGCCCCACACATGAATTCCTTTCTCAATACTGGGGCTCTTGCTTTCTGTTTTTTCACTTCCATGTGAATTGTAATATGGTAATGGTTTCCATTTTTAGAGAGCAATTTTCTGAACTACTATTCAGATTTGAATCATCTGTAAATAAAGATGCTTTTAGCTTGCCTTCGTCCATATTCTCCAGCACTAGACTTTGTTCTTTTTCTAATAGCATCTCAGTCAATTTCCCCCAGATTCTGATAATACTAAATTTAGATTACACAAAGACTTTTTATTATGTTCTCTGGTATCATTGTACCACAACCATTGCCTTATATTAACCCCTTTAAGTATCATTCCTTTCCTTCTCTATCCATGTTACTGTTTTCTCCCTTTTATACAAATATACAATTTTGAAATGTCTTAAAAATCTATTCATTTGAGTCAGTACATTAAAAGTTTTAAATATTTATTATCATTTTATTATACATTATAATATGTAATCATTATTGTGGCATTCAAATAGATGTCAAATAATTTTATTCTAATAATATTATTTTAATAATCACATTTTTACTTTGAAATTTCAATGGCCTTTTTTAAATGCAAACATTTTCTTGAATAATTACAAACCTCAAAACATCAGATTTCCACTATTGCCTGAAAATGAAGTTAAGCGATCTAAGGTGCAAACTGTAATGAAAAAGTATAAATGATGGAAATTTTAATTTTTTGTTGTTAATTTTAATAAATTATGATCTTTATAAATACAGGTAAAAGGTTATGGAAAAAACTCAGAACCCATAATCTGACACTTCCCTCTACCCCAGGTCCCATATACCCATTTTTATTCCTGCTCAATGGCATCTTCTCACAAAATAACCCCGAGGAAGTTTGTTCAGGAAAGCACAACTAAAACAGCTAAGAATAGATATAGATTTCAGGCTCCAGAAACCCACCAATTTTAATACAAATCAGATAGGTTTATTGCAGATAAGAACATGTCTTCGATCAGGCTCACTTTACATTTGTTACCTCTGGCAAAAGTAAGGGTCTAGCCATGGCCAGCAGAACATACAAAGTGAGACAGAGCGGAGAAATGTTGCCACAGGCCTAGAAAAGAGGCTGTTGTAGGACTAGCATGGGTAGGTATGATGATAGTATGGGGAGGAAGGTCTACAGGTCCAGGTTTCCGCTGGATTGGACATATGAAAAAAAAATACATTTTGGGTTAGCTTAACAAAGTGTTTGGAAAATTACCAAGCCTAAAACTTAACTACTAGTTAGAGAGTTTTTTCCAGCTATTCTTCTGGTTATGAAACAGTATGAATAGTATACATATCTTTATTACATATCTTTTGAATGTTTTATATGTGTAATACTATTGCAGTATTGATGGTGAGTTTTCTGCATGTCCTTATATTAGAACTACTGAAGCTATACGTATGGTACTTGTACATGTGTTTTACTACTGTTAATATTCTTGATTATGTTATTTATGTTATTCCTTTTATGTAAAGCCAAGCCAGAATTGCCTGAAAGGAGGAATAAAAATGAGGGAATGAGAGAGTATGTCTTTATAACTGAATATCTTGAAAATCCCAAGAATGGCGATTACTGCATGGCAGGAATCTTACAACCTCAAAGAGTAAAAAAAAGAACTTCAAAGTAAAATCTTAGGAAAACAACAAAAAAAATTTTGTGTTACAAAAAATGCTGAAAATTTCAAATCCAAAAACCATCCATGGCTTTGCTCTGGTCTACAGATTACTGTTTTTTTTCATTAACTTTAACTTGAGACAAAGCCTTTCAATGATTTTTAAACAAAATTTTGAATTTCCTTTTTTTGTGCTTGTTTTTTCTTACTGGCATTATTGTGTAATGCATTCAAATATTTGAAAATAGTATTTTCTTCCTAATATTTTTCTCCTTTTCCTGATTAACACATTTGGATTCCCTCCTCTCCTTCCACACATCTTTTACATTAGTTTCTTTATCTCTTTGGCTATCCCTCAATATGGGGATGATGTCTGCTGGGCGGGGCGGATTACTGGTGAGTTTTAAGATGGCCAAAGAGTCCAATCCATGCTGTGCAAGTTTTTCCATAGATATGACAGGTGGTGCCTTGGGAGGGGGGAGAGGGTACAGCTGTTGGCCAGAATGTCATACACTTTCCTTCCTCCTCTGCCATTTCTCAGCTTCCTGAGCAAGACACTAAGGCACTTCTCTTCCAAGTGGGCTGTACTTGATGTATAGTGCAACACCATTGAGATCTGCTACCAGACAGCACTTTCTGGTTTCTTAGCTTCATGCTACCCTTCTTAAGATATGCTTTCAGGATATCCTTGTAACACTTCCTCTGTCCTCCATGGGTCCTCTTACTGTGACTGAATTGAGAAAGAGGACTTGCTTCAGGAGATGAGCGCCAGCCATCCACACACAGTGGCCAGCCCAGTGGAGTTAATGTTTCATGATATTTGCCTCAATGCTGGTTAAGTTAGTTGTAATGAGGATGATAGCATTGGTGCACTGGTCTTCCCATCTAATATGAAGAATCTTCCTGAGGCAGCACTGATGGAACCATTCCAGGTACTTAAGATGGCTTTGATATGTCACCCACAATATGTCACACCCATAAAGGAGCCTAGGGATAAATGCTGCATTGTAGTCCAGGATCTTAAGTTCCATCTTCAGATTTTGGTCTATAAAGACATGGCAAAGCAACTTTCCAAAGGATATGCTGGCTCAGTGAATCCTATGTTCAATTTATATATCAAGACTGACTGACTGACTGGGAGAGGTGGCTGCCAAGGTATGGGAAATGTTCAATGTTTTCCAGGGTTCTCCACCAATGGTAATTTATGGGAATATGGAGACAGCTTGTGTTGGGGCAGGCTGATGGAGCACTTTATTCTTCCTAACATTAAGGGAGGGTGCCAAGCTATGAAAAAAGATTAAGGGTGGAATACAGATCGGTCTCAGTGTGCGCAAGGATAACACAGTCACCAGCGTAATGAAGGTAGGTGATGCCAGTCTTGGTAACTTTCATTTTACAGTGAGGGTGCTACAGGTTAAAAAGCTGACCATCCATTTGATACTCAACCCCAATTCTGGGAGGAAGGAAGTCATGGATGAGAATCAAAATCACAGCCAGATAGATGGAGAAAAGGGTTGGAGCAATGACACAGGCCTGCTTGACACCAGTATGATTGCAACGGACTATGGCAGTCATCCCATCATGAAGTAGCCTGAGGATGCTGATCAACTTCAGGGAACAACCAAACCTAACCAGCACCTTCCATAAGGCTTCACAATTGATAGAGTCAAAGGCCTTGGTTAGGTCAATGAATGCCATAAACAGCTCCTGGTGGTGCTCTCTACACTTCTGCTGGATCTGTCATGCAACAAAAATCATGTTGGTGGTACCCCATGATGATCTAAAGCCACACTGGAATTCTGGAAGGACATCATCGGCAAGGGGGAGGAGGCAATTCAGAAGGATACAAGTAAGAATCTTCCCAGCAATGAAGAGAAGGGCAATGCCTCAGTAATTCCAGTATACTGACTTGTCCCCTTTCTTGAAGATGGTCACAAGGTTGGCATTCTTTAAGTCAGGTGGAGCTTCCTTATTAACCCATATTTTGATAAGAACTTGGTGAAATTTTTGCACTAGTGCTGTTCCACCAGCTTTGAAGACCTTTGCGGGAATGCCATCTAGTCTTGGCACCTTATTGTTTTTGGCCTGAGTAATGGCATGCCAGACTCCCTTAAGGGAGCTGTGCCTGTGTCAAAAAAACCCACCACACTACAAATTAGCAGTGTGGCACATGGATGCATGTGCACAGTGTGTAGTTTGTGGCACCTTAAATGGCTTTGAGGCACTGCAAACCACATGTGCACATTCATGGGGATGTGCCCTGTAAGGTCATTTGCATGCATGCTTAACTATCATAAAGGTCAGTTCTTTGTGCTAATGCCACTTTAAGCATTAAGGAACTTCTAAATATGCCTCAGTAATATAATATATTCACTGATCTAAATTTCTGTCTTTCCTTTGCCATGATTTATTCAGGGAGAAAATATTGGATCAGATAGGATATTCATTATTTCACATCTTTAAAACATATGTCATTATTCTTGCAACTGTAAAAGAAATGTTCATACTAGTACTTAAGCAGTGTAATTCATTAAAATGATCTGTAGCAACATATTTAACAACACTGATCTTAAACAATATTCACAATTAGTGCTTAAACACACTACAGTTGTGAATATGACAGTGTATATTTCTTGGAAGTTTTAGCCAACATAATCCAAGTATTTTTTAATGAAGTAGATTTCTTAAAATTGTTTTTTCTAACTTGATATGAGAATAGTGCCTAGCTACTACATTTATTAATTCTACCTGGGTGGAAAGAGGAGGTATGGGGAGACAGAGATAAAACATACTTATTTTTCAGTTTGTATGGGGTAAACTTTTCCAATACTTAGTTACTGTTTGGAAAGGATACTGGGTGATGTCATGATTGTTGCTCATGACTATTGTTTGTTTGATATATTCAGCCTGGTCAATGATCAATGGAAACAGAAATCAATCATATAGCAGGAAAAAACATTTGATTTTCCTCTTCTCAATATATATGTCATAATCAGCATAATGGCTATGTGTTCTCTCTGTTTCTAAGTAAATGTTTTATTCCAGTAATTCTCAGCCCATGGAAACCTAAATGTTTCAGAATACAACTCAATTGCTTGATAGACACAATAAATCTTGCTCTGTCTTTTCTTTTGCCAGCATTCTCATCAGCGTGTTTTTGATCAGACCTAACTCACGACACTTTTACGATTTTTCCTGAGCTGGTTTATTTCCACCATAATTAATCTTTTTTCCTCTTTGAGGTTCTAAGACTCCCACCATTCAGTAAAATTGATGGCATCCACACTTTTTGAGAACTGATACCAATCTCAAAGATTCTCATTTATTTTCCAGATGTTTTTCACCAAATTGCTACCTAATCAGGTTATGTTTTTATATCCAACCAAATATTTTCTTTAAAGGGAGCCATTTCAACAAGAAATATTGGCAGGTACTTCACAGTTTCTATTTTTGTGCCTAATCTGTGCTGTGTTAGTCAAAATAATAGAACAACGACTCCCTTATAATAGCAGTTTTCCAGCCTTTGACTTGAAGTGTCCAGAGTGCTAAAAAGCTTAGAAACTTTACCCCTAGAGTTTTATTCATTGGTTTCCACTGGGACTTTGAACCTCAGAGTGAGACTTATATGGGATTTCAGGGCTCTCAGCTTGTGGCCAGAAGGTGTTACCACTCAGCAGGCAACCAGCAATGCCCCCAAGAACTGTCATCATCAGATTGCCCCTGACTGTATAGAAAGAACCTTCATCCTTCCTCTAGATCTTAAAAAGGCATGTCTTCATGGTCTAGAGATTTGTGCAGAGGGCAATTTGATAGGAACCTGAAGGCACAGGGTTGTGCTGATGTGGAAGATGTCAGCAACAGGATCCACACAGAGCTCCCTCTCATGCCATAGGTTTTACTTTGAAATGGGATGGTCTGGACCAGAATCATGTCTTGTAGAAAAACCATTCATATATAATTACTGATTCACTAAGCCTATAATGAGCATTGGGGTGACCAACATCAAGAGTAGAGAATTTTTTTTCATTCCTAAGGCAAGCAGTAAGAATCATATGCACAAGTCTGACTGTTAGGTTTGACCTAGAAACCACTACACATAGCCCAAGCAAAAGTCTCTGTTCTGTAACTAATGCTCAATTGCAATGATAAGGAGAAGACAGTCTTAGATAAAGGAGACTTGAAAACAAAAATAAAATTAGTGGAGTAGGGCAAAGAGCTGATTTAAATATTAAGATTCACACCCCCAGGTGGGGAGAAAGTATGCTAATGAAACATACATGTATGGAAATGAGATACATAGCTAAAACACAGGTATAGAGACATGCGCAGTAAAGAACTCCTTGCGTCACTCCCTTATAACCAATTAGCAAACAAGAATGCTTATGAAGGTCCAATACTCCTGTATAAAAGATGCTCATAATTAAGACTCTGTGTGCTTGTTACGTGAAATTATTCCGCTTGCACCTTGTATTGCTAGCAATAAATCTTTATACTTTCACCCCTGGTATCTTTATTGGCTTTTGCATACCGGGCACGATCCCAGACTTGAGCTGGGGCTCAACAGTTTTTGGCACCCCAGATGGGACTGCCTTAGATAACTTTGCCCGGACTAGCTGACGACCAGACACAGCTCTTCCTTATCAAATGTCAGGCGCGCCCCGGGATCTCTTTTCCCGGTGAGACTTTTGTTTCAGGGGGAGCTGGATTGCTGAGGCGGCAGTAGCCTAACGGTGCAAAGTCATAGAGTGAAAGTATCAGTAACAGGCACCTGGGTGAGAGGGTAGAAAGGGCATAAGGCCTACCGTCAGCACGCCTGCCTGGGATTATCTCTGTAAGTATTCTGTCTGGCCCGAGTCCAAGACCAGTGATTTTTCCCCTGTGAGGACGAGGACTAAGAACAGATCCCTGGATCCCAGGTAAGTCGGACGGTCAGGACCGGGAAGGCAGCCCTGAGATGGGTACTATTAACAGTAAGGTTAGGAAATGTACCCCCCTCTCTTGTGCATTGGGACATTGGGCAGAGTTTGGTGGAGATCCTATGACTAGGAAGAAAGCTAAATTCTTCTGTGAAACTGCGTGGCCACGCTATCAGCTAGATGATCAAGAACATTGGCCTCCGGAGGGAAGTGTTAATTATAATACTATCTTACAATTGATTTTGTTCTGCCGGCAGAATGGTAAATGGGAGGAATTGATGTATGCGCAAGCGTTTATGTCTCTTTGTAGAAATAGAAAGGTTTTGGAGGAATGTGGACTGGGGGAGGGAGTTGGGGTCTGTGAGATGACTTTGGTAGCTAATAAATCCTGTCCTGGACTGTCCGGAGCCGGAGGCTCTTCCCCCTCTGCTGCCTTTACCATATTCTCTTCCTCTTCCTCCTCCTCCTCCTGATACAGCTGATTCCTTGCTGGCATCTGCTCTTCCTGCTTCTTCCCCCCCGAGGCGGAGACTGAAAATACTCCCCGACCTAGGAATCTGGAACAGCACCAGCCCTGGCTGTCAGGTGTTTGGCAATCTCCAGATTCCCCGACTTCTCCTGATATAACCCCGGGAGGTGGGTGGAGAGTACAGTTAAGAGCAGACTCCGGGGTTAAGGGAAAACATCACAGGGAATCTGATCCTGGCCGTGGGAAGGGAAATGGGGTATTTCCCCTAAGAGAACAAGTGGTACCTGGGCCTCTAGAAGATGATGGGGAGCCAACCTACCGTCGAACCTTTGTGCACATTCCTTTCACTACATCAGATTTGTATAATTGGCGGAACAATACCCCCAGCTTGAGAGAAGGTACTGAAAAGGTACATAACCTGTTTAAAATGATTTTCAAAACCCATAACCCAACCTGGGCAGATGTTCAGTCTCTTTTAGATATCCTGTTGACACCAGAGGAGAGGAGAATGGTAGTGGGCAAAGCCCGTGAGTACGTGGAAAAGGAGATTACTGCAGGGAACTTGCAAGGAAATAGGGACAATCATGTCCCCACCCAGGAGCCAGATTGGAAACCAGACCAAGATATGACCTCTATCCGTGCCTATCGAGAATATATCCTCCAAGGATTGAGAGATGCTGTGAAAAAACCCCAGAATCTCAGTAAGGTGTATGAGGTCCGACAGGAGACAAATGAGACCCCGAGTGCTTTCTTGGAAAGAATTTACACTACTTTCAGACAATACACTCGTGAGAACCCGGAGGATACATCAAACGCTCGCATGGTAAATATGATTTTTATAGGTCAGAGTGCACCGGACATTAGAAAGAAATTGCAGAAGACAGACGGAGCAACAGGTATGCCTATTTCCCAACTAGTAGATATTGCTTACCAAGTATTTACTAACCGAGAAAGTGTTCAGGAAAAGCAACAGGACAAAAAAAGAGGAGAGAAAGATAAAAATGCAGGCAGCCCTACTGGCAGCTGCAATCACGGGAAAACCTAGAAATGAGGGATCCTGGAGATAGCCTCAGAGACGGGATCCATTAGAGAAAGATCAGTGTGCCTATTGCAAACAAAAAGGACATTGGAGGCGGGAATGCCCCCGTCGGAAAGTTGGGGAAGGTGAAAAGAAAAAAGAGGAGAGCAGTGGACTGTTTGCTTTTGGAAGGGATTCAGATTGAAGGACACCGGAGGCCCGGGAGGGAAAGATAACCCAGATCCCAGTGTCCCCTGATGAGCCTCTGGTTAAAATGCAACTAGGGGACAAAGATGAATTGGTAAATTTTCTCGTTGATACAGGTGCTGCCCATTCTGTCTTAACTCAAAAACTGAAACCTTTAAGTAAAAAGGCTGCGCCGGTGGTAGGGATTACAGGGAAGGCAGTAACACGACCCTTTTTTACAGCCAATGACCTGTAATCTTGGGCAGACTGAAGTCACCCATCAATTTTTGTACATGCCAGACTGCCCTGTTCCCCTTTTAGGAAGAGACCTCCTCTGTAAATTGCATGCTACGTTGTCGTTCCAGGATGGGCAAATGTTTTTAACAGTGCCTTCTGAAAAGGGGTGGCATTTGCAGGCTTGCCTTCTCGGCCTTCTCCGAGAGGAAAGTACACCGGATATCCCTCAAACCCTGCTCGATGCTGTTGTTCCATGGGTATGGGCAGGTCATCGACCCGGAAAGGCTAAAATGCTGACCCTGTAAAGATTCAACTTTTGCCAGGGGCCCAGCCTCCATGTGTGAAACAATATCCAATGCGGATGGAAGCCAGGAAAGGAGTGAAGCTGTTAGTTGAACAGTTCCTGGAGTATGGCCTTCTCCGTGAATGCACATCAGCTTTTAACACACCCATCTTGCCTGTGAAGAAGCCTAAGAGTGATGAATATCATTT
>NW_005841937.1:2988043-3014928 GCF_000455745.1 Alligator sinensis | reverse complement strand
AAAAAAATTGGCCATTTTTCGCACTGTAAATCCAGCAACACTGCTGCCATCTATGGCTGACACACCAGATCTTGTACATGACTGCCTGCAAACATTGGAAGCTGTTTATTCTTCAAGGCCAAATCTGAGAGACAAACAATTGATAAAAGAGTTTCAAGCAAAGAAGGGGGAGCACGGGTGGCTGGTAGCAAGGGATGGCCGCATTATCATCCCAGCTGCCTGGGTTCATGTGGTAGTAAAGAGCACTCATCATGGTACCCACTACGGACCCAGGGCCCTGGTAAGATGGATCAGTTACTATGTAACTAGAGTGGGATTAAGAGAGGCTGCCAAGGAGGTATCAGAGACATGTGAGGTCTGCCAGAGAAATAACCCAAAAGGAGGGAGAAGAGAAACTTCAGGACATCAGAGAATAGGCAATGGGCCAGGAGAAGAATAGCAGGTGGATTTTACTGAGTTGCCCCGGCAACAAGAGATAAAATATCTCCTTGTCTTTGTGGACACTTTCTCTAATTGGGTTGAGTGCTTCCCATGTCGGACTGCCCAGGCCCGGGAGGTAGTCAAGACACTCCTACGAGAAATCATACCTCGCCTCGGACTTCCAAAAGGAATAGGGTCAGACAATGGCCCACATTTCATTGCACAAATTACTCAGAAGGTTTCTGAGTTCCTGGGAATCAGCTGGCATTTACACACCCCTTGGAGACCTCAGTCCAGTGGAAAGGTGGAACGTATGAATCAGACCTTAAAAAGACACCTTGCAAAGATTTGCCAAGAAGCTCGACTCAAATGGCCAGAGGCCCTACCCTTGGCCCTGTTACGAGTAAGGGTCGCACCACATTCTAAATTGGGATTAAGCCCGTTTGAAATAATGTATGGTAAGCCTTACCCTCTGAGTCTGCCCATGGGTACTGAACAACAGTTACATGTTTTAGGAGAGGGAATGATTAGAGAATATGTATGGTCCTTGGTTTCTGTTTTGTCTTCCATCCATCAGCAGGTACGGGACGTGCTGCAGACACAGGACCAGTATCCTGCCCTGGGAAATCGATTATTACCTGGGAGTTACGTCCTTGTGAAAGATTGGAACGAGGAACCACTTCGAGCCAGATGGAAAGGCCCATATAGGGTACTTCTAACGACCCCGACGGCCGCAAAGCTCGAAGGAATCAAGACTTGGATACATTCCAGTCGCCTAAAGCCGGTGGCTGGACCAGAACAAGAAGGAATCCCTGCAGACTCCGGGACCGGAGACAGAGAACAGTGGAAGGTGGAGCCAATAAGAGACTTGAAATTCCTATTCAAAAGAAAGGAACTTTGAATAATTTGACAATCTTTGATTAAGTTTTATAAGCCTTATTATGAAATTGTTCAAGGTTTTATTGTGGGGCACCCTGATCTGTCCACTCCTACTTATAGGAGGGGAAACCCTTTTACAACAAAAATTTGACCCTCAGGAAAATGTCTGGATTTATCTGGCCCGGGAAATTTTAAATAGAACGGACTTCTGCTTAGCGGGAGGGATCAATGCTCACCTGGTTTTTACCTCATGCTTAATCGCAGTACCAACCCCTTTAAAAATTTTACAAAATTATACTATGCTGAAGAATGTAGAGAAGAAAAGTACATATCAGAATATATATAAGTGGGGGACTATTGTAAAAGAGAAGAATAGAGACATGTTTTCCGTACGGGTTCAGGCAACAGCTAATGCTTCTGAATGTTTCCTAATAGTTAATTGTACTAATAATTGCTTCAAATTGAACCAAGGTAGAAGAATCCTTTGTAACAAGACCAATCAAATATCCTATGTATACAATGTTCACCTGTCGTCTTATCTATCTTCAGACCTAAGGTGAATCAAATGATTTTACAAACGAAGAAAGCTGAGAATACTAGGTTTGTGTTGAAACAAATTGAGTGGAGCAATTATAATAAAAATAATTAAAAATGCTCCAGAGGGGGAAAATGTTAGGTTTGACCTAGAAACCACTACACATAGCCCAAGCAAAAGTCTCTGTTCTGTAACTAATGCTCAATTGCAATGATAAGGAGAAGACAGTCTTAGATAAAGGAGACTTGAAAACAAAAATAAAATTAGTGGAGTAGGGCAAAGAGCTGATTTAAATATTAAGATTCACACCCCTAGGTGGGGAGAAAGTATGCTAATGAAACATACATGTATGGAAATGAGATACATAGCTAAAACACAGGTATAGAGACATGCGCAGTAAAGAACTCCTTGCGTCACTCCCTTATAACCAATTAGCAAACAAGAATGCTTATGAAGGTCCAATACTCCTGTATAAAAGATGCTCATAATTAAGACTCTGTGTGCTTGTTACGTGAAATTATTCCGCTTGCACCTTGTATTGCTAGCAATAAATCTTTATACTTTCACCCCTGGTATCTTTATTGGCTTTTGCATACCGGGCACGATCCCAGACTTGAGCTGGGGCTCAACATGACTATCCGCAGGCAACATCTTAACAAATAATTTACCCATGATAAGAGTGCATATAATGATCAGACAAGGTTGTTTGGGTAAATGTGATATCTTTTATTAGACCAACTAAATAGCTGGAAAAATTGTTCTTTGCAGGCTTTGAGGTACAAATGCCCTTCCTTCAGGCAGGGGGGAGAGTTTGCAGTTGTTTTGTGCTCTTCTGGAAGGGATAGAAGCCAGTATGCGAGAATGCAGATCAGTGAGAATTCAATTGTAAGTTAATGAGGGTCAGAGGGGGCGAGAGACAGGTGTGGGGGCGGGTAAAAGACAGGAGGGAAAATGACTTGGTGACAGTATGTAGCTGGTAAATTGTAGAGATTACCTAGGATTATCAGAAGGTAGGCAGATTATAATGTGCCATAAATCCTATGTCTATATTTAGTCTGTGATTTATTGTATCCAGTAGATTGCTAATCAGTGTATTTAAGTCATTATATTTAATATAATGATCAGCGTATTTAAGTCAGTCCAGAAAAATTCTGTCCACACAACTAAATGTTTATCGAGGCAAGGAGGATAGAGTTCTTTTGTCAGAATCTATGAACACAAACAAACAAACATATTGAAATATCAACATTTAGCATAGTCAATCTACAGTGCTGCAATAGTAGTATGGCTATCATTGGGTGGAGATCTTTAAATCCTCCATTGATTCATATAAGAGCAAAAAGTTACCTGGTTATTAGTAGCCCAATCACTTGTTTTAGAACCATATACTGTTACAAGTACTCAGAATCTCTGGCCTACGCTACAGTCCATGGTTACATTCCTATTCTTTAAAGTTTGAAGTATGTTGCAATCACAAATCATGGCAAAGTCTGAAATTCAGTGGTTAAGAGACATCAACAGCAGAGCATCACACAAAGGCAAGACTGAGTCTGATCTTTATATTTAAACTGTGCCACAGCACTAAAAGCTACCCTTCTACTTGATGCAAAACAATCATTTATTTGGAATTCAGAGCCAATTCATTCCATTTTCCCATATGTTATTTAGCTCAATCTTTATCTTCTTCTTTCTCAGACTTGAGGAAAGGCATTTTGTGCCTGAAAGTTTGCGTAACATCTCTCCCAATTATTCAGTTGTTCCAATAAAAGATATCAGCAAAAAGTCCTTACCTGTTGCAATGGTACTGGAGACAGCCACGTTAGCTTCTGCCTTTAGTAGAAGTAAACTGATTGGTTCAGAATAATAGAGATTTTCTGAACTTTATGATAAGGTGCCATATTTGAGATTGTGAATTATTTTTTTAGTTGTGCATTTACTATATAAAAACTGACTTACCATTTTATGAACAGTCACAATATTATTCCAGCAGATTGTTTAACAAATTGAAGGCTTGTAAAAGAAATCATTGATATCAAAGTAGATCCAGGGGAATGCAATGTTGCAGTTACATCCCTCTTTGATTCTTGGTCCATCCAAACTTTAAAAAAAACTGTCTGGTATGGGCAGCAGAATTTCTATACAGGCATCAGTGAAGGAGTCAATTGATGTAATGGTTTATTATAATCTAGCTGCTTCCTTCTAAAACCTTCATTCAATAGGTTTTAACAACCGTGTATTCTTTTGAATGGTCTTGATGTTCCACTAATCAAGCTATCTTTCTTCTGCCATTTTGCTGTCTGTTAGTAGCTCCTGGTAATGTAGCTCCTGTTTCTCAGCCCTGCAAACTGTTTTTAACTCTACCTAAAACATTAACTCAGGTGAATATTAATTAAGGGGCTCTCAAGATGCTCAGGAATACCAGATTTTGTTTTATGAAACTGAAAGGGAGACTTACATTTAATTCTAATAGCTACAGGTCTAATGAAACAACAACTGTATTTTTATACGTAATATATGATACAGAAAATGAATGTGCATTCCTACAAAGTTGCATTTGTTTTTGCTTCAATCTTAAACTGAAAAATATAACCCTAGGTTCCCAGCATACTAGTAAAATTTCATTTTTTTTTTTTTTTACTGGAGAAAAATATATATTGTATTGTACAGGATGATGCACCACACTTTTTGAAATCCTAGATACACTGATTATTGATACTCCTAGGGTTTGGGGGTTTTTTTATATTTTTAGTAAGAGTTATACTCCTCTAAGATAGAAAAAAATGATGATTTAAATATTGATGTAGAAATGTATATTACATTTAATTAGGTTTGAATTGAACTAAATTTTAAAACAACAGTAATAAGGATAAATATCTCACAAAACGTGAATTTAAGCATGCAACAAATCAGAAATAATATTTTGTATGGAAAGTAGAGATTTTTTGTCATTTGTTTTTTTAAATGAGGTCTTCATCCTTAAGCTACTGTACAGAAGAAACACACATAAAAATTCTCCCATGTAGAGCTATTCCTATATATAGATAGTTTTTCTCCTGTCCTGCAACACATCTTGAGATTTCAAAAATTTTCTTGTACATTTCAGTAAAAACAAGATCCCTCTCTGACATCTTTCAGAAACAGTGAACCAGCTTCAGGGCAGAATGGCATCTTACAAACTAAGCCTAGGTACATATGTTACACGTATCATGCTTTAAGCACACAGATAGTGCTCTATCTTGTGTGAAATTTTTATTTTATGTCATAATTTTTAACATTAACTCTACCATTTGCTGCAATATTGAGACTTTTTTCCTTATAAATGCTATCAGACATTACAGGTGCATGTTCTTATTTTTCATGCCCACAAAGAGTCCTCTCAAAGCCAAGTAGCATATCTCTAAAATAGTTAAGTGTCTAAGCATTTAAAAATGTTTATCTTTCTGATTTTCTCTTGTATTGATTTTGTCCCTAGTGATTTAAACCAGTTACTTGTATCTCTGTGTTCACAGTTTTCTTAAGATTTGATCAATTGATGCTTGTCAGCATGGACTGCTATGCTCCAGTGTTTGATTTGGAAGGTTTAGATTTTCTTCTTAATGTCTCATTTAGCACTTGATTAAACAGAAAGATATATTTAGTTTTTAATGTAATACCTACCATTGACTCAGTTATGTTAGGAGATGGTCAGGAATTTTTGATGAAACAGTTTTTAACATGAGAAAATTCCAGTTGTTGAAAGGGTGTGTGCGTGTGCTTGCGCATGCACAAATGCAGATTCTGACAAAATTTACACCTGTAACTTTCTTGAGTCCAGTATGGTATGTCTTTTCAAAAACAGAGAAAAGTTGTAATACAGTAGTCTAGGCACTCATCTTTGTGGAAAACCCAGATTCAAATCATTGAACCTATATTCCTTTTATTATTTATATTAAAATGGAAGATCTCCTATAAGACAGAGAGAGAGAGAGAGAGAGGGTGAGACACCTTGGCCATAATAGTCAATAGCCTTGTCACAGATCTCTCTCGGGATGTGGGAGAAAGCTCAGTCTCCTGCATCCAACATAGGTGCTTTTAGTAAGAGAATACTGGCTGTTCTGGAGTCAGAGATCTCCTCCATACTCTGTTTCTGAGAGGTAGTTAGCAGTGTTAGTACAAAGTCAGAAAGTAAGATTCAGACTTCTTAGGCCAAGTATAGATGTCCAAAAAGCCCCTGATAGGAGCGCTCTAAGTATTGTGCTTTACTTAAAGCACTATAAGAGCACAAGTGAACCAAACAGATGTTCGCTGTTTGGTGGGGAGGAGTGCTCAAAGCCTGCCCCGAGTGGCGGCTGGGGGCACCCCTGAATGCCTCCTAGGAGGCTGCCCAACCTCTCCTACCTGAAGGCAACTGTCAGCAGCAGCTGGGGAAGGACAGACCCTGGACCTAACTCCATTTCCTGGCCAGGGTCATCTGACCTCAGTCCTTTTCCTGCCTGGGGCAGGGGGTTGGACACGATCATCCTTTGGGGTCCCTTCCATCTCTACAATCTATGAATCTATAAACCTCTTCCCCTGTGGACCCCTCTCTGGCCAGCAAACCCTCCTGGCCAGCCTGGGAAAGGCTGTGGGGGGAAGGGTCTGGGCTTTATGTTCCCA
Source organism: Alligator sinensis (assembly GCF_000455745.1). Lineage (NCBI taxonomy): Eukaryota > Metazoa > Chordata > Crocodylia > Alligatoridae > Alligator > Alligator sinensis. The sequence goes on along the minus strand of NW_005841937.1, from coordinate 3,008,459 downwards.
CAGCAGCCCCAGCCAGGCAGCAGTACACCACAGGACCGGAGCTGCTGTGGGCAGAGAGACTACCCTTCCCCAACCCCCACTGGCTGTGGCTCACAGCTAGCTGGAGGGAGGAAGTGGGGCTAGGATCAGAGGCTGTCACTGACTTGGGTCAGTGACAGCTAAGGGGGCAGGACCAGCCCAGCGCTTGGGCAGACCAAACAAGTTCTGCCCAAGGTTACAGCACAGCTCTACACAATGCCACCTGGGAGGGCAGTGATTGTGCTCTAAGTTAACCCTTAATGGGATCTGGCACAGACACTTGATAAAGTACTAAAACAGAAAGTGCTTTAATACCTCATCCATCAAGGGTTAACTTATAGCACAATCTGCCATTTTTAAAATGCTCTAAGAGCCATAAACATCTGTTTAGTTACAGATTTATAGAACTTTTCATGCATTTCAAGTGCAATAGGTATAACATCTGTATACGCAGAACCTGATTTATGATCACATTGCTTAAAGTGAGCCATGTAATTCTAATTCAGGTCCCAGGAATGTCTATACATCTTATTCACAGTGCAGCCCCAGGGCTGGAAAAGTTCAGCCATTTCCCCCAGTGCTGGGGCTATGCTTTCTTACCCTCTCCTGGCCCCTCCCCACTCTGACTGGGCTATCTTTAGTCCTCTGAACCGCCCCCTCCACAGATAGACAACCTCCCCATGGACCTGTTAGCCCCTCCAATCCCACCAACCCCCCTGGATCCCGCCAAACTTCCCTCAAACCCATCAGCCCACTCCTGAGGAGCTACTAGCTTCTCTGATCCCACCACCCCCAGACCTCACCAACTCCTTTGTGGACCTGCTAGCCCCCCCCCCCCCAAATCCCACCCACTTTTACCTCCCATTGCAATTTACTTAGTTCAGGCTTCTGGCACCGGCAAACATCTGTATAACCAGCACCCTATCTACAATTGCACCACTTAAACTAAGCTGCATGGTAGTGGATTAGATCATGGGGATGTCTGTATGAGGCTCAAGTCTCTCCCAGGTTTGAATTAAAATTGCAGACCATTATTTTTTTTAAGTACAGTACAGGTATGCTCTCAAGAGGGTGCTGCATGCCATTTTAACACAATTTTCAGTCACTGATCCTCAGTTCTGACTACACCATTTTAAGACAATAGTGGCAACTTGGAAGCATCCACAAACAAATTAATTTCACCGTCGTCATACCTAACAACTGTGGTCATTAACACCTTCCGTTTCTCAAACTCTTCACTCAGATTGGTATCCCACGTCCATTATACTATTTTGCAAAAAAGTGCTCTCAGGTTGGTGGCTCACACAACTTACATATAAAATGAACTCCACTACAGAATTCACCATTCCAAGGCATCTTGGAACACCCTTCTTGTTTCTTGGTGCGCATGTGTCAGTGAGGGCTTCAGTCTTACTGTGAGTCTTACCTAGGTATATAACTTCTCTCCCATTTATATTATTTCTGTTACAATTAATTTATCTTTTTTGTTTGGTTTTGGTTGGTTTGGTTGGTTGGTTTTGTTGATGTGATTATTTTTTTTCCATTTCTTTGTTTTTATTCATTATAGTCCAGCAGCTAAGGCTGTTCAGATCATATGGTTTATGCTTTTCTACCATTTTTCCACAGAACAAAACATCATCTCTGTAGATCCTCTTTATCACCAAAAAATTATACTATTTTCTTGTTCGACCTCTCAGGTACCAAATACAACCCCAATGGTAGTTTTAGGAAACAGTGGATGCATCTACACAAGATGCCCGCTGCGCAATTGTTACTATGCAATCATTTAGCACTTGCATAACCAAGTACTAAATGACTGCATAGTAACCAACGCTACTGAGCAGTAGTGTCCCTAGTGATACACAGCTGCCTAGTGATTCTTACTGTATGTTAGTTCATTACTACTGTGCAGTAGCTTGTTACTACTGCATAGTAGCATCACGGCATGGTTCATGCCTAATGGTGCTACTGCACAGTAAGTGTATCATGTAGATGTGCCCAGTGTCTCCCAAAGAGGGTGTTGAGTATGTTAACTTGTGCTCTGTTTTTCTAAGGGCACCTTCTAGGACCCTGCTGATACATCAAGTGTAAATAAATATTTAGCATCAACCATCTCTCAAACATCCCTCCTCATAGGTCATGGAAAAATGTTCACTTTATACTTATGTATTTATTATTTGGGGTCTTTACGCAAGGGGAAGGTTCCATCTCTTCTGTTTTTTCTCTCTCTTTCTACAATGACTAGCAAGTATACTCACTTTGATGGATCTACTACTTCTTGCACAAGTCCAGGAGTAATAATTTTATCCAGCTATTATTTTAGTTTCCACCTTAAAGTATGAACAACTTTCCTAGGGATATGAATTGTGGGAGAGTTCAGCTCTCTCAGTTCTCTCTTTTTGGCATTCTAAGAACTTGCCTTATCCTCTGAAAACCACCCTCAATGATTTTAGTCCTCTACTTTTACAATGAGCATACCCTGTTGAAAAGATCAAATACATGCAATATTATTAAGCTAGTGTTGTGCCCTTTGTAGGTACTCAGCATTTATCCCCACTTTTTATTTATCTATTAGGCCTGTGCGAAGTGGCTAGTATTTGCTTTGGATTCAGATTTGGACAATTCAGGGGACAGTGATTCGATTTGGTGATTCAAATCACTGTCCTGAATCAGTTCAGCCGAATCTGATTCAGAGATGCGGCTGTTGCCAAATCAGCTGGATCTCTGAATCACACAGGCCCCAGCCCTCGCCCACTCTCCAAGCCCTGAGAATGGCTGCCCTTCCCCACCCTAGTCCCCAGCTCTTTGAAAAGAAAAGCCCTGACTCACCGGCTCCTGCCTGGCGGGGGGCGATTTCCACTGCCCCACACCACATGGGGGGCTCTACTATGAGGCCCCTAACCCCCACCCACTGTCCCAGCCCCCCCATGGCTGCCCTGCCCACTGCAGCTCTGGCCCTTTAAAAAAACAAAACAAAAAAATGTCCCCACTCACCAGCAGCTGCCCAGTACAGGGAGGCAATCCCCACTGCCTGCCACTGCCCCATGCTGCATGGGGGCTCTGCATGAGCCCCCAGAGAGGCTGCTGCTTCAGCCAGTGAGTACAGGGGGTGGAGTTTTTTGGGGGGGGTTGTTAAAGGGCCGGGAGCTGGGGCAGGTGTGGCAGCCGTAAGGGGCTGGGAGAGTGGGCAGGGGTTGGGGGGCTCATGGCAAAGCCCCCCATGAAGCATGGGGTTTTGGGGCGCAATGGGAATCACCCTTCCCCAACTGGCAGCTGCTGGTGAGTGGGGGCTTTTTTTTTTAATCAACTGGGAGCTGGGGCATGCGGGACAGCCATGGGGGGTTGGGAGAGTGGGCAGGGGTCGGGGGGCACTCAGAGGGTCTGGAGGAGCAGGCAGGGGATGAGACCTGGCAGGGGGCCCCCCCTAGTCTCCTCCCCGCCCTCCCACCCCCCCCCTTCCCTCCCCGTCCTCCAGCCCCCTCCTTACCCACTCCCTACTTACCAGCATGGAGTCAGGGTCCAGCTCTCTGCTGCAGTGGGCAGGGACTGCCAAAGCTCTTTGAATCTTTTCCAAATCGATTCCCTAATTTGTCCCCTGATTCAATCTGGATTCAGAGTTTCGGCCACTGAATTGGCTCAAATCTCCTTTGAATCAAATCAGCACCCGAAGCTTCGCACAGCCCTATTATCTATACACTTAGTTCAAAGATTTTCCTAATGGAAATATGCTGACTTCTTTAAAATCCCTGACTTCTACCCATTTATCTTTTTCTGATGGAGGCTTTTCTTTTACTACTATTATCACTGTTTCTGACATTGCACTGTCTTGCTCACTCATATCCAACTTAAAAATAAAAATAAAATAAATCTTCCATTTGCTTTCAGGCTGATAGTCCCATCAACTTCTGTTAGGACATTACTCTGAGAGAACTGTACTGCTGCCATCCACATCCATGCTAAGTACACACTGCTGTCACTTACAAACACTAGCACAGTGATGTAACTCACTGGAGAACCAGATGTTCTTTCCACATGTGAAGTATTGTTTTGGCTTGTGATGTTTGCCACGGAATTGTCTAAAGAAACTTTGGAAAGTGCTGTTTAAACCTTCCCGAATTAGCCTCCACTTTTAGAGAGAGTTTTATTTCTGGTGAGGCCTGTTCTCTTTTTTCATGCAGGTTGTTTTGTTTGCTTGTTTTCCTTCTGGTATTATGTGTTAGTCAGCAGCTACCCAGAGCCAAGGAGTGTGACAGAAGAGTTCTGCTTCATTCAATGCCTGAGCAATGTGATGAATGGCTGTCTGCACAACAGAACAAATAGTTCACGTAGATCCTTCTTGATAAGAACAGTTACACAGAAAGATCCCCCCAATGGAAAATCAACAGCACAGCAGCTACTAGGAAAGAATAGTAATAAAAAAGTTAAAGCATATGGGAGAAACTGGAGTCTCTGAACAATGGGGTATAAATAGGAGATTGTATTCAAACAGTAAGCATCAAACCTTGTTGAAGTAGCAATATTGTCATTGGTGATCACTACAGAAGGGTTCAGAAGCTACAAACAAGCATTGTTTCTGTGGAGACATCAGCTGTCCCATGATGTGTCCCAGCATAGCTGATACAACTGATTGACAGAGACAGGCATTGTCCAGGGCTGTTGCCCCAAAGGATCAGGACTTTTCTACTCCTGGGGCATCAGGGGCCTGATCCTGAGGAACAACATACTTCAGGTGTCTGTCCCCAATTTGGGGCACATTCTGCAAACATGGGAGATGGGCCAGGTACAGAGGACTGGAAAAGGTGAACATAATACTCATCTCTAAGCCAGATTCAAAGGTGGATGCAGGGAACTACAGAGGGGTTAGCCTCACCTCAATACCTGGGAAGTTACTAGTGCATAGCCTAAAGAAGGCCATTTGCAAGCTCGTGGAGGAGGAAAGACTGATCACAAGCAGCCAGCGTGGATTTATGAAAAAAAAAATCATAAAAAAACACCTTAGTCTCCTCCTTGACAAGGTAATGACTTGGATGGATGAAGGGAATGAAGGGAATAGTGTATCTGGACTTCAGGCCCTTCAGCAAGGCTTTTGACAAGGTCGCGCACAACCTTCTCAAAAACAAATTGAAGAAATGTGGGCTAGATAAAACTACTATAAGGTGGATAGATAACTGGCTCAATAGCCACAAGCAAAGGGTAATTATTAATGAGTCCGTGTCAGAATGGCAGAAGGTTTCAAGTGGAGTCCTATAGAAGTCTGTCCTGGGCCCAGTATTATTCAATGTGCTTATTAATGATTTGGATACTGGCATAGAAAGTCTCTTGAGCATGTCTGAGTGACTTTGTGCATGACATGAAACTGGGAAGGATTGCAAACACATTGGAGTATGCAAACGCAATTCAGAATGATCTCAACAGACTGGAAAGTTGAGCTAGAGCTATGCAAGGTGTTAAACATAAGAAGGAATAATCAAGGACATAAATACAAAATGAAAAACAACTGGTTGAATGGCAGCACTATGCGTCTGGTAGATTACAGACTCAATATGAGTTTGCAGTGCAATGAAGCCAATAGAAGCATTATGTGTAGGATGCAAGAGGTGATAATGCTTATATTCTTTAGACTCTTAGGCCTTATCTGGAATACTGTGTGCAGTTCTGGGCTCTGTATTTAAAAAAAAAGGATGCAGACAAATTAGAGAGGGTCCAGAGGCAGGCAAGAGAGATGATAAAGAGCTTGAAAAGCAAGACATATGAGGTGAGGCTGAAAGATCTAGGCCTGTTCAGGTCATAGAAAAGGTGCTTAAGAGAGGGGACATGATAGCAGTCTGCAAATATTCAAAGGGCTTGCATAAAGAAGAGGGAAAGCACCTTTTCTCTCTTGCTGCAGAGAAGGATACAGAGAACTGGCTTGAAGTTGCAGCAAAGTAAGTGTAGATTGGATATCTGGAAGAACTTCTTCACGTTGAGATAAGTGAGGCAGTAGAATAGACTGCCTAGGGAAGTTGTTGACTCTCCATTTCTGGAAATGTTCAAGAACAGGTTGGACAGCCACTGGTTGGGGATGATCTAGGCATAGCTATATCTACGCTCTACTATGGGTATTTTCCACGCTTCTGGGATTTTTTGGTTGCTCCCTCTCCTACTTTCTGCTATATGCATCAGGTTGTTTTTAAGCCTCCCTTAGAGGCATTGGGTGTTGGCTACAGCCAGAGCTGGGGACTTTGATTGGAGTATGCCAATTCTGCTAGGACCAAAGCCAGATGTCTCTGGCAAAACCATCTTGCCCCTCCACTCAGGGTCAGACTGATCACCATATTTGGAGGATAGGAAAGAATTTTAGTCCATGGTTCTATTGGTATGGACTATGGGGGGTTTTGCCTTCCTCTATAGCTGGGGACATGGCCCTCTACCTGGGATCTCTTGAGCATATATGTTGAGCATATATGTTGTCTCTTGACAACATTTTATAGAAGCAAGACATTGGCTGCCATAGATCCCCTGATTTACCTATGGCAGATGATGGTGTTATGTCTATTTTGTGTCAGGGTTGATGGTAGTCTTATGCAGAGTTATATTATGGATTGCATAGGCTGGTTTGGATATGGATGATCCTGCCTCAGGCAGGGGCATGGACTAAATGACCTCTAGAGGCCCCTTCCATCCCTACTTGTCTAGGACTTGCCTAGGACTTGTCTAGGACTCTATGACTAGTTTTTTCAGAATTAATAAGAAATACTACAGTTGCAACTTACAGAGAGGGCTGGAAGACCAGAGTTACATGAAAAAAATGGCCAACTGTGGCCTCGGCTACATCACAGTCCAATGGCTGGAAATTGGCTCCAAGGCCAGACCCAGGGAGTGGTAGTCAACGGAAGTAAATCATCATGGTGCTCCATGACCAGTGGAGTCCCCCAAGGCTCCATCCTTGGACCTGTTATCTTTAATGTCTTTATCAATGATGTGGATACTGGTGTCAGAAGTGGACTGCCCAAGTTTGCTGATGACACTAAACTTTGGGGTAGAGTGTCCACACCTGAGGATAGGTTGGTGATCCAGGCTGACTTGGATAGGCTTAAAAAGTGGGTGGATACAAACCTGATGACATTCAATATTGACAAATGCAAGGTACTTCACCTCGGGGGGATAAAACTCACAGCACGCTTATAGGCTCAGCAGTGTTACGCTTGCTAGCACTATAGCTGAAAGAGACTTGGGAGTCATGACTGACTACAAGATGAACATGAGCCATCAATGCGATGTTGCAGCTGGTAAAGCAAACCAAACTGGCTTGCATCCATAGATGCTTCTGAAGTAAATCTCAGAATGTCATCCTATCACTGTACTCAGCCTTGGTGAAGCCGCAGCTGGAGTACTGCATCCAATTCTGGGCTTCACAATTCAAGAAGGATGTGGAGAAGCTTGAGAGAGTCCAGAGGAGAGCCATGTGCATGATCAGAGGGCAAAAGAATAGCCCTTATGAGGAGAGGCTGAGAGCCATGAGACTTCAGCCTGGGAAAGCACAGGCTCAGGGGTGACCTGGTGGCAGCCTATAAGTACATCAGGGGTATGCATCAGGATCTGGGGGAATGCCTGTTCACTAGAGCGTCCCAAGGGATGACAAGGTCCAATGATCACAAACTCCTCCAAGACCATTTTAGGCTGGACATAAGGAAAACATTCTTTACTGTCCGAGCCCCCAAGGCCTGGAATAGTCTCCCTCCAGAGGTGGTGCAAGCACCTACTCTGGACTCTTTTGTTAGTGTCTTTTTCTAAATGCCTAGAAACTTTTAATATCTTGCTATCCCTACAATGAACTGCAATACAAGATTAAAAGGCATTTTTTTAGTGAATGCTTAGAGGTAGTACAAAAAGCAAAATGAGAATTTCCTCATTCCTTAAAACAAAGAAGGAAAGTGTGAGGCACTGAAAATATAAGAAAGTTTATCTCCTGCTTCTGTCTTCCCATAACCTTTTTCTGAATAAGGAAAATTCATCAGTTCATAGCAGACATATTTCACTGAAATGTGTTTTGTTTAGCTGCCACAGAATTGTAACATTAATTGCCACTTGGGATCCTTCTAACATGGAGATTAACATCAACATGGCAATGTTTGTGTTAAGAAGAAATGAGTTAAATGGAAAAGCAAGATTCAGAACAGAAATGGATGACAAGAAATATCTCTTCCTCCTCCTCCTCCTCTGTCTCCTCCTCAGGATATCAGAGTAGGGAGCAGGGGAATAGTTTAGACCACAATCTCCCCATCTATAAAAGACAAAACTTATTGTATTTTTCACTACAAATTATATTTTCATCTGAAAGATTAAACTATTTCTAAACATTAGTAGTTGATTGGGTGACATTACCCCCCACAAAATTAGGCCACTAATTTAGCACTAGTGTACCAATATTTGTGACAGCTCATGTATTACCCTTTCTAAAGATTAAATGATCCATTTCTTAAAAGAGGCCTGAATCCTACCTATACTATAGCTTTCATTATTCTGCTGTGATCAGGATTACACTAGCAGCCAGCAGAGGCAAGTTACAGACTTATTTCTGTAAACACGGATTTAGCTATGGATGGCATGACAAAGCAAACATAATATTTCCTAACCCTTTTTTATAAATTAAGATGACTTTAACTCTTTACACGTATAGTAGATACCACTAGTTAATGTCCTTCACTGTCACCTTTGTAATTATTTCACTCAGTACTTTTTTTTCAGGTTATATCACATACGAGGATATTTACCAAATTGTATTAAATTCCAAATTGTTGCTTTTTCTTAAATCTCAGCACACCAATTATTATGTCCCCATCTAAGTAAAATTTATTTATGGTTTGAAAATAATTACATTAGTATTTTTCTCTGATTTCAGCCAGGGGAACTAAAATGAGATAAAATATAACACATTTTTGGAAAAAAGTAATGAAAGAATATAACTTAAATCAGGCCATTAAGGGTTGGCCCTCACAATATGGACCTCATATAACCTTTAGACCAAGGCCACTACCCATTTAAAAATGGGTAGTGGCTCTTAAATTTCAGAAGATTGCTTCTGGCAATAACTATTGGGGAAAGGGAATAAACAACAGTGAGCAAAAAATTGGTTTCTTTAAAAACTGTTAATATGAGATCTGGTAAAAAGGACATCTGTCTGCAGAGTGGGTAAATACAAAGCATTGCCATCATTTACATTTTTCACATAAACAAACCACTAGAAAGAACATAAACCAGGATAGGAAAATTCCTCTATAGCCAATACACCTCTGGTCCAGAATTAGTAAAAATAAACAAATAAATAAAATTTAAAAACCTTCATTCTGCCTCCTATAAATTTGTGTTTACGTTGTAGTTTTGGACCAATTTTCAAAAGGCTCCCAAAAATGCAAGCAGTTCCACAAACAGTTTGTTATACAAGGTGCCAGTTGAAACACACATATAATAACATTGCAAAATTACATTACCTGACAAGTTTCAAAAGCTTATTCAGGTGCTTGCTAAAGCTCTTGAAACCTATAGGGAAATGAAGATAGGATGATATTTTAGTCAGATTGCCATAACATTTCGTTAGAAAAAAATTGCATAGCTGTTTTACTGGACACTGAAAGAAATACCAGCAGTAAAAACAAGTTTCTTCATGCTTCTGTGAAGAAATAGGGGAACATCAGCATATTACAAATAAGCTATGGGATAGTCTCAAAAGGAGTTTGTGGCATCAAGTATGTTCAGTCAAAGTATCATAAAGGCATCTTCCATGGACTCCAGAAATGACAAAAACAAAGCAGTTTATACCACATGCTGTGTGAAATATGCCTGTCAGATCCATCTGCCAATATACACACTTTGGAGGAAACCACCAAAACCTTTCATTATTTCATGAAACAAGCAGACAACAAGAATGTCTCAGTGTCAGGGTTTCATGTAAAATACATTAATATTCATCAGCCCATCTTAACACAGTCATCAACTCAGACACTGGAATGAGGCATGTCATTCAATCTAGAAACTCTCTAGTCCAAATCAAACAAACTAGGAGTGAAGGTCTGGTTACAGTAAAAGCTCTCGTTAGAAATCTTAATTGAAATTCTCTCAATGGCAGAAATATTTTGTTGAATTACCCCTTTTCTCAGGAGATAAAGCCATTTTTGTGCAATCTCAATCATTTGGACAACAAAATAAAAGTGGTGGTTGAAAGCAAGAAGAGAGAGAATTTCATAGATGTGCTACACTAGAAATGGATTAAAAATGAAGTGAACTATAACCATAGACATGGAATTCATTAATGATATGTATAAGACAATGCAGTTCAAAAGGAATTAAGCATCATATCATGGTCTCTTTTATGTGGATCATTCAATCGCATGGTCTTCATTGCTTAATAGCAGCCAGACAACATTCTCTTCACAGCTAAGGCTACCCTTGAAGTTTTAGGGGTTGCTGGATCAGTCCCAAATGCTAACAATTTCAAACCTGAATGAAAGACAAAACGGAAGTGAATTAATTGTCAGCAGTCATTAAGGTCTGCCTTACCCTAGCATAGGTAAGGCATACTAACTTCTATAGTCAGCTTTATACAAGGGAGTGATATGAGCAGAGTTCATATTAAACTGCCTTTAAGTCATCCATGTGAATGACTTTGTACTTTTGCAGATGTGTTGATTGAAGGCAGCCCACAGGTCCAAATCCAAGTTGAGCCCTGAATTCCTGCTTCTGCAGCTGCAACAAAATGCTTTATTCCATTGTGCCACAGCACCCCTAAGATCATAATACACCTAAGTACCTTGTATTTCTAAAATATTCTTCTGTGTTGCCCCAATGGTGTAGAATGCCTTGCCTTAGTCCATTTCTAAAGCTTACTGTCATTAATCCCAAATGTCAGTTCTACTGCCCTATTTTAAAAGATAATAAAAATAGCCAAAATATGTATAATAACCAAAATATAAATGAACATTTTCAATTAACTCAGTTATTACAACCCTTGAACCTCCCTCTTGATGTCCTCAACTTGCATCCGCTTCTGTCTCTCCTCCTTGTGACATTTCTTTACATAGGCCCTGACTCTGGAACTCATGACTGGCAAAGATGTTCACCAACATAGACGTCATCGAATTTAGGGCACCAGTACAGCTACATCTTGTGGGCCAGAGACCGTCTCTCCTTGTTTATATGAAACACCAAGCATTTCTTTACTAAGTACAGCTTCACCAAAATATGCAGTCTATTTGGATGACATTTCATTTAATCAATGGGATGGAAGAAAAAGACTTTGCTCATTCTGATGTTCAAAAACCAAAATAAGCCATTTGTAATACAATGCTTTATGGTTTAAAAAAATTATAATTCTGCTCTCCTTCATGACTTCACAGCCCTAGATATTAATGGACCAAAATGTTAAGAACCAAAACAGTTCTTCTCACCAAATAATAAGATCTGCATAGTAGAACAAAGGTGGTAAAGATACCATATTCACCACTGAATATGTATTATACATCTTATTCCTTTCCCTGGGAAATAATTATAAGTTCTTAACTTTTATCTTTCTTTTTTGAAAAATCCATGATAAGGGAAAAAAAAATCAGAGTTCATTAACAGAAGAACAAAAGCTGTAGGCTTATTTATTCAAGGAATAGAAACGGAGAATTGAAACAGAAAAGAAAACAAACAAACAAACAAAACTAGGGTCTGATTTTCCGTAGTTTGAAGTCTCCAAAGCAGGTTACACTCAGGTAAGACTTTTGTCTCCCCCTTCCAAGGACTTCTTCCTTCTGTCTGGCCTCCTCCCTAGGCATCTGCCGTGGTCCAGGAGCAGGCACTGGAAAGGGAAGGAGGGGATAAACCCACTTACGCCACCATCCCCAGCTCTACCTGGCACTCCACCCAGCAGCTTCCCACAGCTGGAGCCCTCAGGCCAGCAGATAAAATGCAGTGAAGGGGGAGGGAGCAGGAACCCAGAACCCCATGCAGCCACTTCCTTCTTCCTCCAGCTTGAGTGGGACAGGAGGCAGGACCCTTTACCTCTAGGTCAGCTGGGGACAGCCTCAGAGGCAGCAGGTAAAGCTTCTCTTCCTTACCTGCTCCCTTTTTGGTCTCCCAGGTGTCCCACTCCAGCCTGGGGCTCCATCCATGCCTTGAACACAACAGGAGACCCAGACATATGGAGTCACAGAGAAATGAAGCTGACAGTCCATGACCTTCACTGCACCCCACTACCCACCACTCCTGGCAAGATCCCCTGTCTCCAGGCAGATGCTGAGGTCTGTGCTCAAGACTGCTGCATACTAGGGGAGTGCATATAGAGCCACTGCAAATGGAAAGGGCTTCTTTCTTGGCGGTGGTCAAGACCTTGCTACAGAGGCTATATATAGACTTAACCTTAATATTAGCATATGCACAAGTGACTATGAAGCATCTCTTTTTCTATCTAAAGTGTTCTTGTGATAGACTTGTAAAGGCTGGTACTTCTATTAACAAAAATGTAAAAATACTGAGGCTTAAATGTCCAGAAAGAATTCTGAAAAACAGAATCCAAACCAACTCTCACTGACGTAAATTTAGATCAAACTGAGCCAAACCAAAGTGTCTTCAGATGAAGATTCATGGATCATAAACTTACCCTAGCACAATGAACTTTCCTTGACTTGTAGTCAGTTGAGATATTGTTAGATATGAAGAGAAGACAGAGGGAAGAGAAAGCATAAATTAAAAAAAAAAAACCTGAAGAAAACAAATATGTCATATGAAGCAGTAGATAGGATTGCCCAAAATCATGTTGAGTGGCGCATCTATGAGATGCCTTACTGCACAGTAGAGCTAATTACTGTGTAGTAAGTGTCATTGTCTACACATGCTGACTCTTACTGCACAATAATTTCCTCTATTTGGCAGTTAATTTGCTACCTGCTAATGCAAGTAGCAAATTAACTGCCGAGCAGTTACTGAACAGCAGAGAACATGTAGACAGCCAACCGCGAGCACATTTGGTCCTGGTCAGCTGGGGGCGAGAGACTGCTCCCTGTCCCCAGGAGCTCCCTGCTGCCAAGGCAGACTCTGACACTAGGGGCACAATACCCCCTGCCCTGGTAGCAGGCATCTCCCAGCCCCCACTCCATGATCCTGGAGCGTGGACTAGGAAACTGTTCCCAGTTCCTAGTCACTGTCCTGCAATCGCCCCTGACTGGAACAGTCCCAGCCAGCCCCAGGCTCCTCAGGGAAACCTGTACGTGCCACCTGGAGGTGGCTGGGGACTAGCTCATTTCAGGCAGTCCCCAGCCAGCTCTGAGCTGCATGTGCAGACTTCCCAACAAAGCCTGGGGGTGTCCCAGTCAGGGGCAGTTCCCAACCCCTGCCCCAAACATGTAATCAAGGCATGGGGTTTGGAAAGAGCTTCAGGATTCCCTGCCCAGCTGGGGGTTCACTACTAGCTGTCCCTCTGATAGATCAGGGGATCTGCCCCTCCCCAAAGCTCTTACCAAGCACCCTGCCCTTGACTGGGGAGCGGGGGCCAGGAGTTCCCTGCTGTGGACATTGTTCCTGCCCGGGCTTCACAACTGGAGCCTGCCCCAGCAGCAGGCAGCTCCCAGGGGCAGGGAACAATCTTCCAGCCCCCCACCAGGAGACAGCTGTCTCCTGGCCCCATGCTCCCTGCCAGTCCCTGGACTAGCACCCAGGGGGAGACTGCTGCCAGAAGCAGCAAATCTGGTCCTGAATCCCTGCATGTATAGATGCCTGTCCAAGGTGGGTTTACTCTGGAGTAATTTACTCATGTAGACGTTCCCATTAGTTAAATTTGGTGGTTATGCCATTGGACAAATCCCTCATAAACATCTCATCTACATAGAAGAGCTGAGGCCAAGAATGTTCTGTTTATAACATTTTCCATCTTGGGAAATTGAAGACCTTAATTACAATATACCTGCACCGATGTATAACCACTGTTGAAAAGCAGTCACACTTTCTAATGAAAAGAAGCATCCCTTTTGTGCCAGCACAGTACATGACATCAGTGCTAAAGTGAACAAGTACCATCCTGTGCCATCTTTCTCTTGGTATTCATCTGCACTTTCACACTACCAGGGAGAGAAGTGATGACATACATGCTAAACATGAATTATGCTGTAACTTGGAAAAAATAAAGTATGTGGCATGACAAGTAACTCCCCACCTTTTTTAACAATCTTCCCAAACTCATTCTATATACAATATGCTTGACTAAACTGAGTGAGAAATTAAGGAGAAAGCTCTTTCTGGGATAAAGAAATGAGTGTCATTTAATATTATTTTCTTAAACTAAATGCTCAAGATAGGCTCATATTGAAGTAAAGACATTTACAGGAAATTTCCTTGATATGAAAAATAATTCATACCATAGTATAGACTGCTGACCCTCTGTATACTCCAGTATTGTGGTGATATCCAGTATCAGAAGCAGAACTAAGGCAGCCTTGGGTCTGTATATATAACAGTTCTGCAGTCTGTAACACATGTAAGGCTGCCCTAACTATTTAGGCAGAAAAGTCCTTACAGAAAAATATCCAACTGTTTTAATTTTGCTCCTCCAGAAAATTCCTATCACCCAATTAACTTTAAAGACTATTCCCTGTTTTTCTCCTAAGTATACTTTGACATCCCTACAGCTATCTATTGCTAGCTTTTGATCACCAAATCTCCTTTGTGATGCAGAGGAGATCCTCTCCCTCATACTTTTTCTTTTAAGTATAATAATCTTAAAAACACTTTTGGCCCCAGCACAAGTCCTTTTGTGTGGATGGTCCCACAAATCCTTATATAGACTTGTCCATGAAAAGAAGCTTGCAGAGCTGAAGCCTTCATGCATTCATACAAAGAAAGAGGGTAGGGTAGGGTAGGTCAGACTGTACATTCTTTGAAATCTATATTTCAAAATATAATATTTTAACAACAACAAAATGTATCACTCTCAAAAAATATGGAATAATATTACAGACTTAAATTCCAATATTGCTATGCAGCGCAAACTCAGGGATTTTTCCTATTACATTTCCAAGCATAGAAAACCTACATTTTAATTCCAAGTAGACTGAGAACCCAAAACAAACTTAAACTGATAGCAAGCCTTTTTTCCTTAGCCAGTAATATCTGAACCAAACTTTCCATTTCCTTTGTTTACAAGTTCCTTCTATTTCCCATATTGCCATTTAGTATAGATTTGAGTGTACCATTCAACCAAAAAAATTGTTCTTAAATGGGGTAGAAAATGTTATAATCTGCAACAAAATTGCCACTGACCATAGTGATTTCTGCCATAACTATGTATGCAAATAGAGGACAAAATAAATACGGAGCAATTCCTTTCAGTAGATTTTTTGCTGTTTTTGTCATTGTTACTGTTTTCAGAAAACCTTAGCACTGCTCCCCTTAAGGCATGTTTTCTGTAAAAAAAACCCAGAATGTAAATTTTGCAATGTTATTATATAACTTTATTAGCAAATACTTTGGTTTAAAAAATATTGACGTGTTTGTGAAAATTGCTAGAACAGTAAGACATGGCAAATAAAGATGTGTTTATCCATGGAATACTTAATGTAAAGCTTCAAGTGCCAATTGCATGTCAACTCTTATTTGAAGGAACTGCACAAAGGGCACGAGTGTATAGTTGTCTCTCTGCCCATTTATTTCTTGGTTTTATTGTTCAAATTGTCAATAAATGGTGTAAGTTTTGTCAATTTACACAAAGCAACACAAACCCAGTATTTGCTCAGGTTTCCCATCCCACTCCCCTAATTCAATTTTACAAGCCTGCTATGCCAAGCAGCAGAAATAAGTAGTATATGTTCCAAATTTAAAAAGAAGAAAAACCTCAACAATGAAAAGTAAATTTAAGGCAGCTTTTTATTTTGTATTAAATGAGCTGTGGTATATTTTCCCTGTTAATACTCTGTATTTTCAGAAGGAGTACATATTCTAAGTAGCAGACTATCTGCATTGATCACCAGGTATTTTGGGAAGTACTCTTTTCCTCTCCCAGACTACAGCACATATAAACACTTTGTGGCCAGTTGTAACTCTCTCTGCTCTTAGGGAAATTGCCAGTGCATTCAGTTAGCTGCATATGCACAAAACATGGCATTTAACCAGTTTTCAAGCCTTCCAATGTCCAACAGACTCATGCCAATGAATAGTGGTAGAAGTGATGCAAGTGTGGAACAGTTTAGCCTTGATGGGCACTGCAACACTATCGAGGATAGGTGCTGTGAAGCCTAGGCCCTCTCCAGCCTGGCGTCTTCCTGATGAATGACATTAGGATGGGCAGGGGTCAGTGGTATCCCCCAGCTGCTCTCTGGTGTTTTCTCACCTGCCACATCTGATAGGGAGCTGGTTCCACTGGGTGATAAGTCTGGGCCTGTTGGAGGAATTTCTTCGTGGGGCTCTGCCTCTCCTACGCCCCCCACCATTACCACTTCTTCAATGTGTATGACTTCTTTTGAGGACTGACCCCTTGCAGAAAATCTAGAAGCCTTCCTTAGTCTGCTGGGATCTGGGTCACATCCCTTCTAATTGATCCCCTGGCAAACAGCACACCAGGGCTATTCTATCTCGCCATTCATACAAGATTCTTCTGCTTTTAATGGACTAACAGCCTTCCAAAACAAAGTAACTTAAGTTAGTTTCCTGCATTCATGAATTGTGCAATAAAGATCCATTGGCTGCCATCCCTTCTTACATCCAGGGTTGACATCCTGCATCAATTCCTTAGCTGACCCAAACAGGAGAGTTCACTTAAGTCCACCCCTGTACCCTACTGTTGATCTCCCTCCTCTGTCAGAGCACTTCAGTGGTCCAGAATGAACTAAATAAAATCAAATGAAATCTTCTCTTTCATCAGGGGTTGATCCACTCCCCCCCACCCTTTATCAATTCATTCGGGGATCCTCAACACAAACTGAAACAACAGTCAACTTAAGCTGTTTCCATTCTTCCTTCGTGGATGATTCTTCATCCTCAATTTCCTTCAGAAGTCCCGCAATGGCAGAATCAATTTAGGAACAGCACTTGTACCAGCTGGATTGAGTTGCCCTGTACCCAGCAGGCTGGTGGTCCCAAGTCTCACACCTCCCATGAGTTAAAATACCTGCTTTGGGTGCAAGGCTTCACCCCTGAAAATGGTAAGTCAAACTGACTGCCCACTGAGAATCTCTGTACTCATGGGTAGTCCTTCAACTACGCATGCCTGTTAATGTACACCCTTCTCCCACAGCTAGCTGCAGGTTGGTGCTGACCAGAGAATCCTCCAGCAGACCCCACAGTCTCTCCCCAGTTGCCTCTCTCCAAGGCTGGAAGTACTGCTCTGAGCTTCCCAGCTGCTAATCCAAATGGAGCAGTCACTGCAGAAACACAGTGCAGTGCTCTGGGCTCCAGCTGCAATTTTTCCTGCCTGAGGTAAGTGATGGGTGATTACCACCCCTGGGATCTCCATCATCCCCAGATCCTTTCCCCTTACAAATACAAACGACAAGTTTTTGGTTTTAATTTGCTTTTTAGCTTGCTTCCAAGGATGTTTTTTCCCTGACTACAATCATAAAATCATAATCAGGGTTGGAAGGGACCACAGGAGGTCATCTAGTCGAACCCCCTGTTCAAAGCAGGACCAGCCCCAACTGTGTCATCCCAGCCAAGGCTTAGTCTACCCAGGTATTAAAAACCTCTGAAGAGGGAGATTCCACAACTTCTCTGAGTAATCTCTTCCAGTGCTTTACTACCCTCCTGGTAAGAAAGTTTTTTTTTCCTAAAATCTAACCTAAACTTCCATTGCTGCAGCTTGAGACCTTTGCTCCTTCCTCTGTCATCTGCCACCACTGAGAAAAGTCTAGCTCCATCCTCCTTGGAATGGCTCTTCAGGTAGCTGAAGGCTGATATTAAATTCTGCCTTGGCATTCTCTTCTCCAGACTAAATAATCCCAGTTCCCTCAGCCTCTCCTTAGAAGTCATGCCCTAGCCCCCTAACCATTTCCACTGCCCTGTATTTGACTCTGTCCAATTTGTCTACATCCTTTCTGTAGTGGGGGACCCAAAAATGGACACAGTACTCCAGATATGATTTCACTAGCTCTGAAAAAGAGAAAGAATCACTTCCCTTGATCTGCTGGCAATGCTCCTACTAATGCAGCCCAGTACGGTATTAGCTTTCTTGGCAACAAGGGCACACTGTTGGCTCATATTCATATACCAAAATAGGTTTACCATCTATCACAGGCTCAGTGGTGGGAAGGGAAAAGCTATTTCAGATTGCAAAATTGGTTTACTTGGTAAAGTAGCAAGAAAATATTCAGTCAAAATACACATTTTTAAGAGCTTTATCACCTGGCTCCACCTGAGGCCTCCTCTGTTTGGGCTTACATTATCCAAGGGAGATGCACATAACCCAGGTGCACCCACATATGTGCTCCCCTCTCCAAATAGAAGGGATGGGTGGCTAGGCAGGAGTGCTGTGAGAGGGATCTGCAAATGAAAACCAGTTCCCTCTATTCCTTATAGAGTCAGACCAGGACAAGGGATGCTTAACTAGGTACAGATTTATTAATATATATAAAATCTAAAGAAATCAATACTGAGAAACATATATACACAGATATACAATTGTCATGTAACATTCTATCCTGCAAATCAGTGGCAATGTGTAGGGGGTTCACGTGCACCCCCTACGAACGTTGGTGCACCCCCTGTCAGCCAGTGCTCCAGGGGGGGGGGGGGGGGAAGACAAGAGAGCTGGTGCCCCCATGAGAGCATCGGCCAGGGAGTGCGCCAGGAGAAGCGGTCCCCACATGGCAGCCAATCCCGCTGACCTACCCAGAAGGCCCGGGGGTGCACTCCTGCCAGTTGGGGAGCAGAGGGATTGGCTGCCACCTGGGGACCCTCCCCCCAGTCAGCAGAATCAGCCATGAGGTGGGGGACTCCCCTCGGCCTGTGGGATCAAGTGCCCCCCCGCCCCAACTCAGGAGGCACCAGTAGCCCATGCTGCAAATGAAGGCTGAAAGATACACCACCTCAAGAAGCATCAACATGCATGGGTAAGAAGTTAATCTGAAACAGGTAAGCAACAAGTAAGTACAGGTAAGCACAGGTAAGTATCAAGAAAGGGGTCCCAGCAGAACCTCAGCTAAGTACTCTACACTCTGTTAATCTACCCATATACAATTATAAAAATACACAAAATATAAGATGCAGTGTTACAAAATATGAGGCATTCTATCACAAAATATAAGGTGCATAAACATCAAAAATAAACTTGACTGTTCAAAAGTCCCCAAATCCCAGGCTATTCCTATGGCCTGGGCTGTGCTCCAGTGGCTAGTGGGAGGGGAAAACCCTAATGCCCTTTAGGCCTTCCACAAACCCCAATGAATCCCATAAACTTAGACAGGGCCGTCTCCCCCTGGGACCTCCCCTCCAGCAGCCACTTTCTAACCAGGAGGAATTTCCTCCCCTTTCCTCAGGAACTCATGACTCCAAGGTCCAAAGTGAGTGGTCCTTGGCCTCTCAGGCACATTGCTCCTCACTTGCAGGAGCCTTCTGGGCCTTTGACTTCTTCTGGGCCGCTGGCCTGTTTGGAGCCCCAAGCACTGTCACATGCTCCCAGGGCTTTGCCTGCTGCTAAGGTCGGAGGCCCAAGTCACCTCATGCAACACTGGGGCTCAGTTCACTCCCAGAACCTCCATGCAGCATTGTCTGCACTGGACTGCTGGCTCTGTGCCAGGGACCCAGACCCGAGCTGCCATGAGCAGCTTCCAAGGTCCCAATCCCTCCTGAACCACTCCGTGCTGTGCTGTCAGCACTGACTGCCTAGCCCTGAGCCAGGGGTTCTCCATCCCTTGACACAGCCACCCATGTGCCGGGCATGCTGCTCTCCTTATACCTTCTGAGAGCTCCACCCCCAGATTGCAAATGAACCAATCAGATTAAAGCAAGGTGAAGGCTTCACCCAGGTGTGGGTTCTCTGCCTTGCCTGGGTAGGGGCGGGGCAAGTTCCTCCCCAGCATTCACTTGATTGGTGGAAGGGCTCCACCAATCACAGTGAAGATTCTCTGAGTCCAGACGCACCAGGCAGCTATTGGTAAGCCCATTACACACAGAACCCCTGGATAGTTGTATCCAAGTACTCTTCTGCAATGCAACGAAATGGTATTGGTCATTCTTCCCATATGGCCCTCCATAATGAGGAGAAAAAACTCAAAAATGCTCTGAAAATCAGCCAAACTTTGCTCAGGCATACTACAAGAAGTTATTTTATTTTGTAGAAAACATCAACAACAACCTCACTTTGATCCATTAGAACAAGTCTCACCTGCTCCTGATCCTAAAAGAATGTTTTTTTACTCATCCAATAAAATGTATGCATTGTTTTAGGGTATTTCCCTAC
>NW_005841937.1:2979231-2988030 GCF_000455745.1 Alligator sinensis | reverse complement strand
AAATCAATATAAGTGTTTAAAATTACAGCAGCTTTTAAATAAAAGCTAAAATGTGAAAGAAATGTCTGCCAAAAAATATAATAGCCACTTCTGAACTGTGCCTTTAATTTCATCTCTGGTTTCTTTTTAATCAAAACAATCTTTCCATGCCTCCCCCCTGCCCCCCATTAAAAGCCATTTTGGCTTAGATGTGCAGCAAGCACAAGGCAGAATGTCCGAGCTAGAACTGTTAAATAAAAAACTGCCATTTCATGAACACAGAGGCTACATTGTCATCACAACATGGCATTTGTCATATTAAATTTCATTCATCTGTGAGGTAATAAAACCCTATATATGCTGCCTTTTCCTCAGGAATTAGGAATATTCATGCCAAACCTGAAAGTTTTTTCTTACTTAATTTTAATCCAGCAGCACGATTATCTCTGTTGCTATAAACATCAAAACTAATATGCCTTATGGCTCTAATTACAACCAGTTTCTCTCACTGAAGGCACAGATGCATTAGAGTGGGATTAGCCAGGGATGCTTTATAGTGGGATTAACCAATGTAATCTTTTCATTTACCAAAGGCAGGATGTGAGTGTTGCTTTAACTCCTTCCACTGAGGCAACAATTTGCACCCAGTACATGACAGTGTTTTGTTGGTAACATGATCTGTTCTCATTCCTTTTCTGTAAGCAGTGAATTTTCCTGTGGTTTAAGAAAAGATGGGGTGAAAAAAGCAGCATATTTATGCATAGTTTTGGGATAGGCATTTGGGAACCTAAAAAACTTGCCAACTTCAGAAACACTTTATATTTTATATGCATTGTTTGTTGTTCCTAAAAAGGAGTCGGGGCTTGATGTTAACTGAATTAACAAAAGTCTTGCGGCTCTCCCACTGGTGTTTAGGGAAAATAACTACTGCAGCAGAGAGACATTTTACCTTCAGAAAAACAACACCAGGTTTTCATAGTTGAGTTACCACACCTTGCTTTTATTTGTTGTATTTTACATTTGTTCCCATGAACAAATTTGCTTGATTTTAGTGGGATTTCACCAGGAATTAATTTGATCTGCCACTATTTTAAGGACATCATTTAGGACCCAGTTTATCCCATGGAGTCAGACTGATGCAGAGACTTTGAGTTTCCTTCTTGCTGCAGCAAACTATAGGAGTACAGCCTTAGATTTATATTTTAATTTTTTCACTTATGTAAACATTTATTTCATGCTGTCATAATGAGTCATCACATGTGGAACATTTTACTCAGATACGTCACTAGTTAGACATATTGACCTTAATGGAAACAGAATCAAGGACTAAGCTCTTCAGGCACAAATAGCGTCCATTCCAGCAGTCACTAGGGAGAGGATGAAGAGTATTATGTGGATTCTGGGTGTGTGTAGATGAAACGGGGGTTTACTTTGCCCTAAATTGAAGTCGTGGGATTTTAAAAACACCACTTCAAATTAGGGTGAAGTAAACCCCTGTGTCATATGCACTCATCTCTTACCTGCCTCTCCGGTGGTGGGGAAGGGAGGGCGAGCTGCCAGTGGACGGAGGGGTCGCTGGCTTGTGGGGGGGGGGGAGGGAGGGCTGTTGCTTCCCTCTGTGGCATCAGTGCCCGCCCCAGGCAGCATGCATCCCCGGGCACCTGGCTCAGGCAGTCCCGAGGGCCACCACAGCTGCAGAGGGAAGGACCAGGTCCCCACGCAGCGCATGCAGGCTCCAGGGGAAGGAAAAAAAAAAAAAAAGATGACTTTTTTTTTTGTCTTCAGTGGAGCCTGCCTTCCTGGGCTGATGCCAGGCTGCCTGCACGGCCCCTGAGCTGCACAGAGCCCAGTGTTTCACTCTGCAGCTGTAGAGCAGCAAACTAAAACTCCTCAGAGGTGTTTTAGTTTGCTGCACTACAAAGTCATTTAAGGCACATTACGCTACTGAATGTGCTATAGTGGCTGGAATTAATGCGCAATACGCCACCGATGTGTGCAAACGCCAATGCCATTAAAGCAGTGCAAAATAATTTAACCTGTTTTAGAGTGTTGTGCACACATGCCCCTCATTTCATCTATACACACCCTCTCATGCCACTACCTCCAGCCCTGCCCAGCACTCTGCATAGCTGTTCCATGCAATTGGGGCTTTCGGGCCAGTAAGGGAAACAGTGGAGGGAGAAAGAGCAGGAACCTGGTACCCCATAAGCCATCAGCAGGAGTGAAACAGGAGTGGGTCCTGGGCCTTCTCACCTCCAGGTCAACTGGAAACAAGCAGCAGCAGTGTGACGGTTCCTACTTCCTCATCTGCTCCCCACTTCATCTCCCCAGTTGTTCCATTCCAACCCAGGGCTCCAGCTGTGCCTCAGACCTGCAAGGGACCTAGGTATCTAGGGCTGGGTGGGGAGGGGGAAGAGCTGCCAGCAAGTGACCTTCACCATGGAAAGGGGGGTGCAAGCATACCACTGCACCCCCAACCCTGAAATCCATGCCTGTTTTTATCCTACCACAGGATTTCTCTGCTGTTTTCAGATTCACTTTATTATTTTGTTCTGGTTGTCTACTCTTCACATGGGTATGCTCTGCCATTTCTCAGTTAATTAATTGGTGGTAGAAATAACATCTGTATTAATAGCTAAATAAGCAGCAGTTAACACCTATATTTCCTGCCAGAAATCTCTTTATAGTGATTTGGAATACAGCTGTTTTCTTTTCCATCATGAACATCCAATAGCTGACTTTCACTGATGCAATAATTAAAAAAAAAGGGACGAAAGTATATAAAATAATGAATGATATAAATAAGGTAGAGAAGGAACTTCTGTTCTTCCTTGTCTCTAAATATAAAACTGAGAGGACAGAGATATCCAAGTCAAGTTCTTTGTTAAATGAGAAGACAATGTTCTAGGCCAGGGGTTTTCAATTTGTTAAAAAGAAGTGTTCCCCCTTTTTAGTAAGTGTACCCCCAGGGGGGGAATTATCGGCTGGATGGTGAGTGGGGAGAAGGGGGATGGTAAGCGGCTGGATGCTGAGTGGGTGGGGGTGAGGGGTAGTGAGCAGCTTGACATGAAGCAGGGGCATGGCAAGAGGTGGAGCAGTGGCATCACAGTGTCTGTGCAGCCTGCCTTGCTGCAGCCCTGCTCCTTTGAGGCAGCAGCGCAGGGTGGTGGCAGCTTTCTGTCTCCACACATCCCCACGTAATCCCTAGGACATTTCAAAGTACCCCCAGGGGTATGTGTACCTCCGGTTGAACCCCTGCTCTAGGCCACAAAGAAAATTACAGACACCAAAAGTATTACGCTGAAACATCTGAATGAAAAACTACATTCCTTTTCTGTATTGAGGAAGAGGAAATGATGGTGTAAGAAAATAAGTTAAAAGTCCAGGGATTAAAGACAGACACAAAGACATAGAAAAGAAAACGGTTAGTGGGGAATGGGAGGGAGAAGAGAGAGACAGACAACAAAAAATATGGGGTGCCAAGAGATAAATTGTAAGTAAGCAGTAGGCAAGGGTAGTCCAAAGGGAGAGAGAAATAGTATGCTGTTATATAAATGGCATATGTAAAGACAAGGAGGACAGACAGATAGAAGGGGGAAGGGGAGAGAGACAGGAGAAATATAAAGCTTACTTGAGCTAAAAAAAAAATAGTTTATTAGGAACATAAATGTTAATCTAGCTTTAAAAAACTGTCAGCTGCAGAAGTTCATCTTCTATAGTTCCGCTTTGCCCTTGTGTATTTTAGCACTTCTAGTTAAAATGTTCCATAATTCTAAGTAATTTGTTAACATGTTTCTGTTTCAGTGTCAGGTACTTAGGGTATGTGGAATTCATATACTTTTCCCCTTGTACTTCTAAAACAATCAGGAAGTGCAATGTAGTGCGTACTGTCAAAAAGCCAAGACGGTAAACCCTGTGAGTCCTTCAAGCAGTCTGAACAAAGCACTAGAAAATATACTGTTGAGAACGATCCTGCACTGGGAAGACAATGCACTAGATGTCCTAATAGGTCTTCTCCATTAAGTTCTCTGAAGTTATTAGGAAGGACTAGTTCTTAACCTTTGTAGTAAACCAGGTGCTTGTTGTTACATACATAGTCTGAGGAGCATTCCATTGCTTTTCATGAAAATTTCAAGGCAGTAAAAGATGACTGAAGTATCAGGCAGTTGGTCCCAGTCCTTAGAGAGGGGACAAAGGTTTGTCTCTGAAAGATCCAAGAACAACTCAGGCCTTGCACTCTAGGCAGCACAGAAATGATTCCCCCAAGGGCTCACTTTGTTCAGATTGAAATAGCAGAAGTCCATTCTCCTACATATTATGACTTTGGTGAATTAATAGGGTACAGAAAATAAAGCATGCTCCAATATCCAAAGGTGAGATCAAGTGTGTCCAATCCTCACACACACCTGGGAGCTCCAGAACTGCCTCATCTCTTCATTCCATTTCAATATTTTTGAATACCATGTTCCTTCGCATACAGTATGCACCTTTCCCCCCACCTCCCCAACCCCCCCCAAAAAAACCAGTTTTTGGAAATTGCATGCTGGAGCGTGCATTTTAAGCAAGGAACTATAGAAAGCTTCTGCAGCTTGAGCCTCTGTTGGGGGAAAGTGAAAGTATTGCTACCAACTGCTGAAGCGTCCTTAGCTTAACGAAGGGTTTTTGAACCCGAAAGCTTGCTTAATAAATATTCTCCAACCATTTGGGTTGGTCTAATAAAAGATATCAAATTCACCTAAGGAACCTTGTCTTGCTACATAATGAGCATTCAGGGCTCCCCAGCTTCTCACTTAGCCACAAGCAGACATTGCATTTGTCCTAAGAGAAACCATTTTATGTGGGAACAAAGTTCAATTGTTCAGACATCTATGTCCATTATCCCAGGACAAACCCTAAAAGATTCATGGGATAAGAAGTGTTAACATGTTGCCCTGGGACACTTTGAAGCATATCTGAATTTTGCCTGGGAATGCATCACTGAATTGATGGCTGAAAAGTGGCAGTGCATTCAGCCACTTCCTAAACCCTGAGTGGCATGCATGTGTCAATCTTAGGACTTTTCTGTTTTGGACAAACGCAGGTACAAATTGCCCCAGAACAAATTCAACATCTGTTGCTAGTCTTTGTACCCTGGCAGAGGCTTAAGCTGCAGAAATTAGTTTTCTGAAGCAGAGCTCTGGGTGCCAGGGCAGAGTTTCATATTGTATCTGCTTGGTGGGCCCTTACCTGACTCCCCAGCTGCTACCCACTCAGCTCAGCTAGAGAAGAGAAGAGGTGTCAAGTATCTGGGGTCAGCCAGCAGCACCTGTGCAACCCTCCAGCTAGGAGATTAACAAAGCAGTCACAGTAAAGTGGGTTAATATTTAGAAACACTAATCGGAATTGCAATTTCATGCTAATAGTATATGCCACGTTCTCATTTCCCATGCTAGATTCATATGTATTTTTTTCACCACAGTGCTTGTGGAAAGCAAAACACTTCCAAATACTTGCATGCACGTGTCTTTAGTATGGTTGCCTCCAAAACTTCTTGGGTGGCCATCATGAATTCTCATTGATATCCCACCAACACTGACTCAGCACAGAATATGGCTTACACTTGATGTCAATCATACAACAGAAATACCAAATAGTGAATAGGTGCTGAACAGTTGGATACGTAGGGTCAAATTTCCTTTTGGCTTATTCCTTTTCACCTAAATGGAAAGAATTTAATCCACGGCAAAAAGTTCACAAGTAACCTATAGACAGAAATATATAGAGATATATTCCTCTAAAATATTCATTGAACCAATCTGAGCCACAAGTAAAGCCAAAATTTGTTCAATTAAATTTTAAAAAACATAAGATCAACAATTGTCAATTTTTGTCTATGTCTAGTTCACATATATGACTAATATTTCTAATCAATTTACAGTTATATCCATCCATTAAGATGAATTTTCCCTAATACTCCCTATCATGGAATCACTTTGCCATTGGACCCCTTAACTCAATTCCCCCATATCCTGAAAGGAAAGCAACTGCTTCAGTCCAAACCCCTTTACTGATCTAACAGAACTACTGTAAGTCAGTCCAGAATTTCTGTTGTAGTTTTATTTGGAGACCTAGAGAAGTTTATGGAATAAGCCATCTTCATCTCAAGTCCCTAGAGACTCAATATGGATTCCTTTTAACCACACCAAGTTACAAAATCTCTTACATGAGCATTTCATGGTGGATTGGCTGTCTGGCCAAGTGAGCAAAGAGGAGATTGAATTAAATAATAGTACTCAAAATATGAAATTTCCTCCACTGCCCCATGATTATTTCCTCACTGCTTCCAAATGAAGGCAGAAAGATGATTCCCCTGCAGACTTCTCTGTGAAGGCTGAGTAAGCAGCTGGCAAGCATTCAAGGCTATATTTAAAGTATAGTATGTGGGGGTGAAGGGGAGGGTGAGGATGGTGCTGGGAAGGAGGGGCTGTTTTAGGTTGCTGAGTGGCTTTGTAACATAGAAGGACTGTTTTTTCTGCTGGGGGCAGGAGGAGGAAGGGAAAAGGTTTACAGCTCTTTCCAAGCAATAAAATCTTAAAGTATATGAGATCTAAATTGTGAGTAGAAAGCAAAGACATTTTCTAAAAAACCTGCTGGAAGTATGACTGTCTCCCTCCCTGCAGCATAAGGCAAAGCCTACACTGATGTAACTAACATAAGCACTTCATGGATAAGGACAAAAATGGAAAGGCTGTCCAGAAACAATAGATATGATTGTTCCATAGGTAGGTATGCATATCCTACAGTGATTTACTGGGGATTTAGAGGGAGTTAAGCTATGCTATTTAAGTCGCTATACCATCCTTTGCACACCTCCTGACAAATTCTTTAAAATATATTTACTAGTATAAGACTGAAAGCACAAAGCAAAGCAAGAGTAGTATTGCTGAGCATATCAGACTACAGTAAATCTACTAACTTTCTATTTGACCAGCCCCATTCTTTCCTATTTATTTAACCTAGGCTTTTTGGGGTTTTCTGAAAATGAACATTGATTACTTAAAATGTAGTTCCTTCTATGTCTCTTTCATTCCGTATACATCTCACTGTTACTTTATTTCCCCATGAGATTGCTGAAAGTAACATTACATTTACTGCAGCGCACTGTATGTGCTATTGTAAGATGAATGGTAGAATAATTAAGAGATCCTTTATACTAAATGAGGATCTTAAAATGGTCTTGGTAGATCTGGAAAAACTCCAGAAACCCCTTCTAGTGAACAGGCTTGTCTTTAATAAGTTTTTTAAAACTGTGCTAAATTACTCACAAGCCTATTCCTACTTGTTAAAAGCCAACCAAGAATTTCAAAATAAGAAAATTTAGGAGCAAGTGATTATAATATTTTTACACATAAGAAAGCAGCATGGTCTAATTACCTGAATGCAGGACCAATAATCCGGTAGTAGTAAATTTTAATTTCAGCTTTGATACCTACCATATCTGTGACTGAATCACTTAACTTTTCTGCTCCCATTTTTCCATCTGTAAAATACATCATTATACTAATTTACTTACTTGACAGGGGTGTTGTGGGGATTATTAGTTAATGTCTTGGAAAGGGTTTTGAAGATGAAAAGAACTACATATAAAATGTTAACTATTAGATGAGAAATCCAAATTAATCCAGGAAAAACCAGAAGGGCTTCTTATCAAAAAAACTCGAAAGACGGAATAAAAACATAATACATAACCTGTGGGATTTTCAAGGAGAAAAAGAAATAGCAGGAGGGAATAGAGGTAGAACATTACTTACAAAGACCCTGTGCACAGACTTGGATTCTCATTAAAGATGGAAGAATCAGAAGTTCTGCCAAATACATATGTAACATGAAAAATATTTTTAGAAATAGAAGCTTTTCCTTCCCATTAATATCTATCTACATATGTAGAGAGATATCTATATATAACCCTATTGTAATTTTTCTCATTTATTCTTGATCCTGTTATTTCTGATTTTCTATCTGTTATTCTTTCTTCTTTCTTCAAGCTTCTGCAGTGCATCCAGTCTGTCTCTTTCAGAGCCAAGCTCCCCCCATCTCTACAGTGTAATGAAGAATGCACAGGAACATAAGGGGCACATTTACTATGGTGTAATCAAAGAGCAACTGAACCTCTAAAGCCCTGACTCCTTTAACCTACTGCAACTTGTTCACATATTCCAAAGCACAGATAAGGAGCCAGGTTTCACTTGCTGGTCATAGATAACATGGTAACCTTCACTTCTGTTAAGTTTCCTTGCTAAATCAATGAAAAATACAGCATATATTGAAGTATTTAAATGAGAAATTTGTACCATCTAGCTCACATAAATGTCCTAAATCAAGCTACAAACATGCAAGCATTCCTCCATGTCATTTACCAAAGAACATATAAAGGACATATGAGAAAAGAGAGACTTGAGATCTAGGCAAAAGTAAGGTAACCAGATGACAATCCACAATGTATGCTCCAAAGCCATAATTACCCAGGAGGAACCCTAGAATCCTAGAGAAGTAGAGCTGGAAGGAACCTTCAGAGGTCATCTACTCCTGCTTGACACAGGATCATACCTTTCCAAATAATCCTATACGACCCATAATATAACTCTACATAAGACTAACACCCTAACCTGCCACAGGTAGAGCAAGGAGACCATCACAGCCAGTGTCCTGCTTTTAGGAAATGATGCCAATATATACTCAAGAGACCCCAGGTAGAGGGCCAAGCTCCCTACTAAAGAGGAAGGCACAGTCCATACCAATTGGATCATGGGGTAAAATTCCTGCCTGACCTCAAAGGCTAGG
>NW_005841937.1:2976218-2979221 GCF_000455745.1 Alligator sinensis | reverse complement strand
AGGGAAAGAAGTTACACATAAACCAGGTTGAGTGATCTGAAACCAGTTCAAACCTGTAACAGAGTAGACGTTCAGTGCACTTAAACCACTTACAAAATGGTTGAAACCTGTTTAAGATAAACTTGGTTCAATGTAGTATCAGATTTAAGTGATTTTGGACAAATCAGTTTATGGAACTTCTGTCCTGGACCACTTCCCAGTTCAAGTGATCAAAAAACTCAAAAGTTCCCCAGCATGCCAGACTGCTTTGCAGCCTTGGGCTGTGCTGTCTGCTCCAGTGACGTAGGGTTGGTCCCGCCTCTGCTTCTTAGCTGGAGCACTATCACTGCTCTGGCTGACTGAGAAGGGGGTGAGGATGGAAAACCTGGCTCTAAACACCAGCTGTTGTCTCCCTAGCAGGGGTGGAGCAGTCCCTTAGCCTTTGCCTTGCTCCAGCAGAGTGGGGAGCAGGGAGGTAGCCAGATGCCAATCAGGCCAGCATGCTGAGGTGGAGGGGAAAGAAGGTTTACGTCCCACCCCTCTTCCTCCCTTCAAAGGAGGGAGGAAGAGGGGTGGGCAACATGGGGCGGGCAGAGGGGGGGCAGCAGGTGGGCAGCATGGCTGGATGCTAGCCAGGCCGGCACAGTGAGGCAGAGGCAGGGGGAGGAGATTTAAAGAAAACAGACCCCTGTGGGACTCCACTCAAAACCACCTGCCATTCTGACATGGACCCATTAATAATTATCCTTTGCTTGTGGCGACTGAGCCAGTTATCTATCCACCTTATAGTAATTTAATCTAGTCCATACTTCTTCAATCTGTTTATGAGAAGGCTGCGTGGGACCTTGTCAAAAGTCTTATGGAAGTCCAGATACATTATATCCACAGGATTCCTTTTTGTTATCTCCTCCTCAGCTTGCCTCCTTCCACATCCAAATAATCCTCATGAGGTGTCTGGCCACAGCTTAATTTTTTTTTTTGAAAACTGAGGCAAAGGAGCTGTTGAGTAGATCCTTCTTTGCATCCTGGGTTGTCACCTACAAGGACAAGCAGGAAGGGGTAGCAGTCCAAAGGATGGATGAGCTTTGATAGTCTCTCTGTGATGTCCTGAATTCAGGTTCCAGGCAGGCAGCACACCTCCTGGGCCCCCAAATCTGGATAACCAATTGGTGCCTCTGTCACCCACAGAAGAGAATTGCCAACTCTTCCTCCTTGGTGCAGTGTCCTTAATGCCTTGTACTTCCCTCTAGGCTCTGCCTCAGACCTGAAGATGTCCTCTTTTCTGCCTTTGCTCCTCAGCATTTTCATCACAGAATGCTTGAAAGTAGTTTCTTACTTCAGTCTGATGCTCTTCAGTTCTGGGGAGCCTCCTTCTTTAAGTAGTCACATACTGCCACTTCTCTTCACTGCCCTTCGGCCTCTTCAGTACCAGCCTCTCATAACTCTTGTCCAAATAATCTTCCTGGTCCCTGATGCAATGCAGCATGGATAGCCATACTTCCAGTCTTTAAAGAAAATCTGGAATTCATAAAAAGCATTAGCTACCAAGTATGTTACCACAGAATTTGCCAACACCAACTACTAACCACAGAATACAGGATGCTTTAACCACAGTTGTTCCCAATTTATGGCCAGAAAGATTAACCTAAAATAGTCCAATATATCACATGGTGAATGCCAGCAATGAAATGATGGTTTCCTTTGCCTCCCTTCATCTGGAATCCAGAGAGCTTGCTCGGTAACGTGCTAGCTGACCACTAGCATTCTTGGTGACTGGCGGAACAAGCTGTCTCACTCTAGACTGAGTATTGGCCAACTGGCAGATATTGCAGCCCACTTTCCATTTCCCTCTTTTCTGAGTTGTGTCAAGTTTTAATTAAATTATTTTGAAGTCTTTCCCTCCACCCCAGATTGCTGCTTGACAAGTAGCAAAGACAAGTCAAGAAAAACAAACCACAACTCTGTGATATGGCATTTTTACCCAACAGCAAAAGGGACAGAGGAATCTGTTCCTTGATGAGAATAATCAAATACTTGTGAAAATCTGTTTGACAATAA
The DNA here is from genome assembly GCF_000455745.1 of Alligator sinensis. Classification (NCBI taxonomy): domain Eukaryota; kingdom Metazoa; phylum Chordata; order Crocodylia; family Alligatoridae; genus Alligator; species Alligator sinensis. Next base: position 2,977,184 of record NW_005841937.1, on the reverse strand, counting down.
ATATTAATCCAAATAATGTGAAAAAAATCTACTCCATTTAATGCTGTACTATGTACAAAAGAATATTTGGCCCAGTGATCCACTGTCCTTTTAAAAAACGTATTTTAGTGACATGCACTACAAAGCTTTAAGAGTATTGTGAAGATAAATCTATCAAGGATTAATTCTGTGAGCTCCTGAACTATATGCTCAAAATGAATGGAGGGGAGGAGTATTAAAACTATATCATCTGTGCTTGACACCTTAAAGGGGTACACATCACTAGAGGTACATGCTGGATTTTTTAAATGGCATATTAGGTGTATTCAGACAATATACTCAGAGCTCTAGGAATCATCAGAATATCTCTGTTTGCCACAGAATTCTGTCACCTGCCATAGGAGCCACTAAGCCCCCATATCAAATAGTGAACTTTGACTTTAATATGACCTATGCAAGTATGTAGCTATACAAAGCTACTACTATTTCAATATATAATACAGTTTTGATCAAAGACTAAAATAAATCAATAGTGCTACATTAATCTTTAATACCAGCAACACATTTTTAATAAAACAATTTTTTCTTTATAACAGCTGTGCATAAATTATTGTAGTCAAAGAAAAGGAGAAACTCAATTGACCATACCTCAGCTTCTACAAATAATTGCATCCACATCATCAATATCCTTTCTCCAAAATCTAACTGCCCATATAATTAAACTAAACTTACAGAATTTTCTGTAGTAGGGTGATCTGGTGATTAGAAGCTCTTTGACAGTATGTTCCATATATATCATAGTTGCTCTTATATCTGTTTTTACAGGCCAATAAATTAGGTTTCACTTTTTTTAGCTCAAACTGATTGGTGTGACATGATTTTAAACGTACTATCAGTGTACAGGCTCACCTGTTTGAAGCTACATTTGCTAGCCATCTTATAACTATATAACTTATAACTTCTAAAAAGAAGGGGCAACATTGGACC
>NW_005841937.1:2929220-2975289 GCF_000455745.1 Alligator sinensis | reverse complement strand
CACCCAGCACTCTTCCCTGCCTATGCAGGGGGTCAGACTCGATGATCTCAAGCAAATCCCGGGACGTCTCAAGCAAATCCCGGGACGTCTCTCAAGCAAATCCCGGGACGTCATTCTCCCCCTGTACTCGGCCTTAGTGAGGCCGCAGCTGGAGTACTGTGTCCAGTTTTGGGCTCCACAATTCAAAAAGGATGTGGAGAAGCTTGAGAGAGTCCAGAGAAGAGCCACGCGCATGATCAGAGGTCAGGGAAGCAGACCCTACGATGACAGGCTGAGAGCCCTGGGGCTCTTTAGCCTGAAAAAGCGCAGGCTTAGGGGTGATCTGATGGCCACCTACAAGTTTATCAGGGGTGACCACCAGCATCTGGGGGAACGTTTGTTCACCAGAGCGCCCCAAGGGATGACGAGGTCGAATGGTCACAAACTACTTCAAGATCGTTTCAGGCTGGACATAAGGAAGAATTTCTTTACTGTCCGAGCCCCCAAGGTCTGGAACAGCCTGCCACCGGAGGTGGTTCAAGCGCCTTCATTGAACACCTTCAAGATGAAACTGGATGCTTATCTTGCTGGGATCCTATGACCCCAGCTGACTTCCTGCCCTTTGGGCGGGGGGCTGGACTCGATGATCTTCCGAGGTCCCTTCCAGCCCTGATGTCTATGAAATCTATGAAATCTATTAAACTTAAGCCCCACTAAAATAACTGCCTAGTTTTAAGTGCTGAAAGTTGCAAGTCTCTGTGTGTGTGTGTGTGTGTGTGTGTGTACACACACACAGGTGCACTGATACATCAGTCCATATTGTATAAGCGCTGATAAAAGGAAAATTGACATTATTGGCAATTGGCTTTTTTTGGCTGATGTGGCTGATAATGTCACCAAAAAATGCCCCATGCATTCATGTAGCCACAGCATGCACACGGCCAGCTTGGCAGCTTAGAAAGTAGCATCTGGCTGGTAAGTCTGTTTGGAGAGAAGGGGGAGGGGGAAGGAAAGGGCATGGGGGAGTAGATCAAGGCCCCTATAGTGAGGGAGGGAGGGAGTGGGGCTGGGGTGGGGGCAGGCACTGCCCAGCCAGGGCAGGGTGGAGCACAGGAGAGAGCCATACAGCTCATCTGGGGGCTGTGGGAAGGGGGGTGCCTGGATTCCACTGCTATGTGCGCCCCCAGAGGAGCCATGGGGGGTGTGTGCCCCCTGGACCTGTCTGTGGGGCAAGGGTAGGCTGCCAGTGTGAGATGGGGATGGGGCCAGCACCAGGCTCTTCCCAGTGGTGAGGGGGATGGGCTGAGGCTGCACTCAGGACAGGCAGCAGTAGTACTAGAAGGGGGGCGCTACAGCAAATTATGGAGTGGACCACACTGTAACCCCCTCCCCCACCCTCCCTGAGTGCAGCCCCAGCCCAGCCCCCCACCAGCAAGAGCCTTGCACCAGCCCTGCCCCAATCCCACAGTGGCAACCTGACCTCACCCCTTGCACATTCCCCACCATGGCTACCCCGGGGCTGCATGTAGCAGCGAAGTTGCCTCCCCTTCTTCCCTGAATGAGCTGTGCAACTCTATCCCACACCCTGCCCTGGCTGGGCAGCACCTGGCTCCTGCCCCAGTCCCACTCTCTCCCTCACTCACTCCAGGTGCCTTGATCTTCCCCCACCCAACCCCTTCCCTCTCCCACACCCCTTCCTCCCCAACAGACTTACCAGCTGGGCACTGCTGGAAGAAAACACACCAGAAAAAAGTGGCACAAGACACACTCCTGGAGCATGCCCCAAAGCAACTGGAGGCTGGGTCCTCTTAGGAGACATTTTAGCATCCAGGCAGAATATCTCCATGCCTGCTACGTGCCCCTGCTGCTCCAGCTTGCTCCAGGAAATAGAACGAGGCATGGTTGGCAGCAAACCCAGGCTCTGTTCCTGTAAAGCAGGGACATGGGGATGGGGAAGACTGCATGCTATATGGGAGGGGGACTCTATGGGAGGGGTGAGTCCCCCACCATGGCACACCCCTCTCCCCCGCTGTTGATGGCAATAGTCAGCAGCAGGCCCTTGAGGTGGGACCCCTGCATGGAAAGGACCCCAGCAGTGTGTCATGCTGCCCGAGTCCTGGGGGCCATATATAGTGCACAGTGCTGCCCTGGCCTACTAGCATGCATCTTCAAGCAGGACTGGGCTGGCTTCTGCCACCATATGGGACGCCCAGCACTGCAGGCAGGAAATGTGCACAATTGGGCTGGGCTGGCTCCAGCCTCTACATGGCCTGGGCGCCATCAGCCTAGTCTGGCTCCTGCTTCCATGTGCCTGACCTGTGGAGGTGGGAGTCAGCCCAGTCCAATGGCACACAGCTCCTGCCTGCAGTGCTGAGAGCCTGGGAAGCAACAGGATCCAGCCTGGTCCTGGGTGAAGGCTGTGCTAGTGGGCTGGGCCAGCTCCATGCACCACATATAGCCCCCAGGACTCAGATGGTGCCACATGCCACTGGAGGGTTCTGCCTGTGGCGGGTCATAAGCAGCCCAAAGGCCTGCTGCTGGCTGCTGATGCTGTTGGCGGTAGGGGCTGTGCACCATGAGGTGGGGCAACTAGGTCGGCATGTGGCAGCTTCCCCCATGGACCCCACACCCAAAAAACCCTGCCCCAGTCTTCCAAATTCCCCTCACACACACACACCCCTACAAACCCCACTGGTGATCCCTGCTGGTGAGGCAAGTGGCAGGACCCAGGCAGAGGAGCCTGCCCAAAGCCAGCACCGGGACCCAGCTGGAGAGCAGAGAAGGTGTCTGACTTCCTGGCGAGGAGATCATGCTTCCACAGTTCAAAGTGGACCACTGCAATGAGCACATCTTCTGGATAATAGCTGTCTGGATGGCAGAGCAGAGACATGGAAAGACATGACGGCAGTGTTACAGGAAGGCCAGCTGTGCAGGCACAGTCCCCTGGCAGCTGGACCAGAAGTGCAGGCAGCTCTGCAGCAGTGCCATAGGTGGCCATGTGGTCCCCAGCCAGGTCTGGCAGGCATGCAGCCACAGGTCCAAGAGGTGGATGTTGTCAAAGGTGGCAGGAGGTCACAGCCAGGCAGCAGCCCTGACTGCTGGACTGCTGCAGTTGGCAGAGGGTGTAAGGGCCACTCTAGGTTAAGGCTGCTCCAGCAGTCCAGCTGGCACAGGGGGCTAGTGTCCTCAGATACCAACTGGCCAGGCCTCAGAAGCTCCTGAGGGTGAGTGGCCCCGAGATGCTCACTAGGGCAGCTTTTTTTACTGCTGGCCCCAACCATTAGCTCCCCCGGGCTGAAGATCCAGGAGAAACTTGGCACTTTGTCCCACATGGCACAATTTACCCCACACCAAAGTACATGTTCAGGCATGTATCTGAACACTGACTATCCATTCACAAGATTTAAAGAGGGAAACAAGAATGATTTACACAAATAAAGCTGCTTTCCACCTATAGACTACATGCATGTGGTGAATCTTATTTACATAATGCAGGAGTGCTCAAATTCATGGGCCAGATCTGGCCTTGGTGGCACATGATCCAGCCTGTAGGGCTACCCACACGTTTGAAAATTTGACAGTGGGGGAACAGTGGCACCCTTCCTGTTACCAAATTTTCAGGCCCATGGGGAACCCCACAGCTGGATAGTAGGCCGATACAGAGCCTGATCCCAGTGTGTGGGGCTAGGTAGGGGCAGTACAGGGTCCCAGAGTCCCACACCAGCACATGGGGTTTAATCCCAGAGGGCACAGGCAGCATGGGGCCCAGAGCCTGATTCTAGCATGCAGAAGAGGTGTGGGACCCCAGAACAAAATCCTGACATGTAGGACTGACATGGGGCCTAGTCTGGCCTGCAGACTAGCTCTACACCACTCACCTGGCCCATGAGGCCAGAAGATTGAACACCGCTGATATAGCACAGTGGTATTTAAATTGAATTGGGAATACATTGCATATTGCTTTATAATATTGGTGTTGAATAAGATTCAGATTTTGCATATTATCAATAATAAACGTTAGCAATCAGCTCACAGTGCTGAAAGAGCTCATGAAATAGTGTCGCTTAGAAAGCCCCTTTTATTTTCAGACATAGGCTAAAATAAATAGTTAGATAGGTGCATTGTTCTGGGAATCAGAGTAAACAGAACAATCAAGAGAGTATGTATACTTCCTGGTCATTGTAACACTTTGTTCATTTTAGTGTGTTAAAAAAAGGAAAAAGTTCCATTGAATACAAGGAAAAAACAGGTTTTTTTTGGTGATGGGGGAAATGGCCAAATATGTTTTTACATTTGATGCATGAGCAGGGTCCTGGCAGGTGCCCTTAGAAAAACAAGGCATACATTTGGATACATTCAACATCCATTTTGGGATATGCTGTTTCTTCAGACTGTCATTTAGATTATATTTGGCACCTGAGGTGTTTCACACAAGAAAATGCAATGATTCTTGATGGTATAAAGCAGTGATTCTCAACCTGTTTAAACCTAGGTACCCCTGGATAAAGTGGAGGCACCTCTTGGAAAATGCCAGCTCTCAGTTTTCACGCTTTTTGACTACAGAAAAATAATCATTTTTTTTTCTGTTGTGAAGGACCCAGAAAGATCACAACTATGGATTTCTACTTGAAATCTCTCTGGGTTTGTCTTGTGAACTGTTTTGAAACTTAACAGTGCTAACACTGTGTGTCACCCCCCCCCCCCAACACCCCTGGAAGGATCTCAAGGCACCCCAAAATGCTCTGGCACCCTTGTTGAAAATTACTGGTAGAGAGGGCACTAAGATATACCAGGGTGACATTTTGATTTGAGAGAACGTTTAAACAAAACAAAAAGCATCAGCAGTGGTCTGAACTCACTGAAGAAACCACCAGTATTTCTCAGCTAAAGCTAGCCAAAGAAAAACCTAAGTTCCGACTGCAGTCAGAGCATACTGCAGATAAAATTTGTTCAAAGTGTTTCAATAGATCAGAATAGACTGGGGTAAATAGAGCACAGTAGAATGAATGCCTTCTCCAGGGCTAGGGGCTAGCATTCAAAAAGCTGGAACTTGAATTGATTCAACCTTTGCAGGTTAATCTAATATAGCTAGGCTGAACCAGCTTCCAACCATACAAACAATCCCTCTGGACTAAAGAATTCAGGCACATGCCTGCAATGGCTCAGGCTGGAAGCTGGAGGGCACTATAGCAGCCCTCCCTTCCCTTGCAGAGCTGAGCTGAGGCGGGTATGGCCAGGTACCAGCAGGAGGCTCTGATTAGGGAGGGGTGTAAACCCCCAGCCTGCCTGCAGTCCCAGGCTTTTTGCAGCTCAAGGGGCAGGAGTGTTGCCAGCCCCCAGCTAGCACTGAGGCAAAGGGGACGTGTGCAGTGCATGCATCTGTTGATAATATGGGGTTTTTCAATCTCTCTCCCTGCTTCTGTATACTGTCTGCAGCAAACTGACAGGAAAGCAAGCTGGAGGGGTGGAAGGGGCTGATAAGAGTGTCACCCCTCTCTCCATTTATTGTCCCATTAAGAAAACAGTGGGACGTTACCAGCTACCTGTTGATTCTGCCTGTTGATTCAGCACAGACCTAGCATGTGGTCTGCTAGCTAATACACAGATACCTTCTCCGGAAGGCAGAGGGCAGGGGGGAATTCCTGCTTAGCAGGAAGTCATGAGGGGGAGCAAACAGCTCTTAAACAATTTTTCCAAGCAAGGACATTAAGCTACCTGTTGAATAGCTCCAAAAACTCTGTCTGCCTCTGTCATCTCCCACAGCATGGACTGTAACCAGCATGTGGTCTGCTAGCTAATGCTAAGGTGTCTGTGAGGGATGGGGGAATGCCTGCTTAGCACAGAGTGGGGAGGGGAGGGGTGGAGCAGAAGCCAAGCAGACACCTGCAGAGACTGTGAGCTCCAGCAAGGCAGCAGAGGGGAGGGGCCAGCCCTGCTGTGGAGCAGAGAGCCCCACCCAGCCAGAGAGCATGCCAGGGTGCTGAGGGACTCTGATTTATCTTAAACTAGCAAGGGGTATGGGACAAACATTGCATAAACCAGTTTGAGCCAAATCAGTTACGTCTGATACTGCATTCAACCAAGTTTATCTCAAATTGGTTTCAACCATTTTCAGACTGGTTTATGTACACTGAATATCTGTTCTGTTACAGGTTTAAACCAGTTTCTGATCACTTAAACTGGTTTGTGTGTAATGTCTGTCCCTTGCCCAGGAAACAAGAAAAGTACAAAAAGATTCTTTGAGATGGGAAACTAGATAGGTAGTGAAACAACTAAGTAGGAAGGGTTATGATGCCTTGGTTTAGCTTCCACTTACTGTGGGCTAGGAATGGACACATGAAACAATTGCTACAAACCAGCTGACCCTCAGGAAGTTTCTTTCCCCATTTTTATACTGCTACAATTTGTTCTCCTGTCTGTACCTTCAAGGCATTAACTAAACATGGCATAGTCCTGAGATGACATGAGAATAAAACTAATGTGTCTGCACATTTACAAAGAGCATATTGATGCAGTCCTCTAACAATAGTATGGTCAAAATTAGAAACCAATGACTTATGCATGGGTACTAATATTAACTGAAATAAATATACTTGAAATGAGAAGGATGATTTGGCTTTAATCCATGGGTGTAAAAAACCGCATGCCTTTATTTATGGAAGGTCAGTATTAGCTGAAACTAGCCATAAACCACTTACTGGCATTGCCAAAAGGGGCTTGGCAAACACCCCAGTGTACATATAGATACTATTTTTTCAGTTGAAAATGTAGAATTTGTGACTTTAGTGCAAACCTAAGATAAATTAGGTAGTTTCAGACACTCTCTAGAGAATCTGAATGAAGTTTAGGAGACCAAAGTCCAGTGTTAGATCATAAACATGTCAGTTTGATAAAGAAAATCTTCCACTCGCAGAAGACATTAGACTGTGATTACAAGAGCTACTGCTGTGTACTTCTGGAGAAAATAATTAAGGCTACTAGATCAAGAGGGCAAAATAGCATATTCCCAGGCTTGTTATCTGTTAAAGGGGGAGATCTCTGGTTCCAGAGGATACGTAAAGATAACTCAAACTGAAGTATCACAGCAAAGGAACAGAGATGTTTTATACTGCCTTCAAATTAAGACTGATATTAAGGTGAAAAACTTGTCATATATGCCAAAATACAGGCCACATTAACTGAAGGAGCCTAACCTGGTGGAACAAAAAAAAAAGTAGGCACAGATTTCTTTAATTTGTGTGGGATAAACATTATCTGCCCTATATTGCTAGTCTCATTTCCTTCAGATAGTGCTTCAAAACAATGCAACAAAACAGATTACTATGCATAGCAAACCTCTTTTTACCAGGCATGCTGCAATGGCATTGTAATGCCTGATTATGGGCCACAGTTTAGTGAAGAGTTTCAGCAATTTGCAATGAAGTACAAGTTTAGATGTGCAACTGCCAGTGCCCATTATCCCCAAATAAACGGGCCACCAGAAAATAGTGTAAAAACAGGTCTGGTAAAAAGATTGCAGACTACTTAATGATTACATTTACTACTGTTAAATTATAAAATGGCACCAATGAAGCATGAGTTGCAACCCACTGACATTTTGCTCAACAAAAAACAGAAAAGAAGAATGCCTGCAGTGTTAGACACTGATGTCAGAATCAGCAAGGACTTTCATAGATTCATAGACATTAGGGCTGGAAGGGAACTTGGAAGATCATTGAGTCCAGCCCCCTGCCCCAGGGGCAGGAAGTCAGCAGGGATCATAGGATCCCAGCAAGATAAACATCCAAATGTCTCTTGAAGGCATTCAAAGTAGACTGCTGCTGGAGGTGGTTCAAGCACCTATTCCAAACCTCGGAGGCTCGGACAGTAAAGAAGTTCTTCCTTATGTCCAGCCTGAAACAGTCATGGAGAAGTTTATGACCGTTTGACCTTGTCATCCCCTGGGGTGCTCTGGTGAACAAACGTTCTCCCAGATCCTGATGAGCACCCCGATAAACTTATAGATAGACACCAGATCACACCTGACGCTGCACCTTTCCAGGCTGAAGAGTTCCATGGCTCTCAGCCTCTCATCATAAGACTTGCAGATGTTTAGAGACATATATGGCAAAATAAAAACCTCACTACTATTGTGGGTCCTGAGAAGCGCCACTGTTTCATGAAAATGATGCTATGCATACCTAGAAGACAAAACAACAGTGACAAACAGCAGTGGTTCCACAAGCACTACCTACTACTGGTTTTACATTACTTACTGCAGTTTTTTCCTTGCCCACCTATGAATGTATGTGGGACCTCCAAGAAAAAGTCATTTTTACCTTTATAAGAAAATGAAATCCATATGCTCTGCAAAATTGTGCCTGCTTCCAAGCTCCAATAAGAGTATAATGATTGTATTTGTCTCACAAGGGAAAAGTGATGATTATACCATTAAGAAATAAGACTGCATCTGTAAATACTGTTCATCTCTTCCACAGTCCTCTTGAATGATCTCAGGCAAGTTACTTCTGCTATCATTCTGGGGGCCTAAGTTCAGGCAGCAAATCCATAATGACAACATCTTCTAATGCCTATTCAGATAAATTGAAAAGAGCTCTTCGGCTATGGAGAGAAATTACACATAAACCAATATAGGTCAGAAACTGATTCAAATCTGTAATGCAATGGAAGTTCAGTGCAGATAAAACACTTTCAAAATGGCTAAAACCAGTTTAAGATAAACCTGGATGGATGTAGTATCAGACCTACTTGATTTAGGTTAGATCAGTTTATTGAACTTCTGTCCCAGATCCTTTCCAGATTCAGTACTCCAGCATCCCAAGAAACGTTGAATCTCCCCCACAGCCCCCCAGCTGCAAGGTGGGCAGGCTAGCCTTGGCCCAAGCTGTCTGCTCCAGACAAGCAGGGACAAGTACTCTAGCATCCCCAAACTTATGGCCTGAGCCACTGCAGGCATGTGGCTGTATTTCTGGAATCAAAAGATAATGTCTGTTCACCTGCTTATCAGTTCAATCTATGCAGCTTAGACTTAGACTTGTGAAGACTGAATTGAGTCAGCCTTGGGCTTCTTGACCATCTATGCTTAGCCTTTGGCTCCAGCAGATTTTAAACCATGCCTGTATCACACCTGATTAAGAGGTGACAAGCACCCCACCTCCAGTAAACAAACACTGTTCAGAACCTCTTCCTCTTGATATCCACATTTCAAAATTGTGACTCAGCTATTCCTTGTTTCTTTGACATATATTTTAAAGTGAAACAAGAGAACACTTCATATTAGAGCAAAAGGACAGTGGGCATAACTACACGTTCACGAATGCACCATAGGTACTGCACATTTAGATTAGTACATCCTTAATGAAGTACTTACTACATTTACTGCATAGTAGTGCCAAGCGCACGGTTCTTTTTGTGATGGATTTCTGAGCAGTTGTCTAATCAAACTGAACAGTAGCTTAATCGCATGTTTTTTGACAGGCACGCTACTACCCAGTGTCATTAGGCTACTGAGCAGTAAGCGTCTCATGTAGACATGCCCAGTAATGGCCAGATTCTAATACCCTGCCATTAAACTCAATTGCTTCAGTGGGGCTACTTGTATAATTAGGTATAAAACTCAGTACAAGTAAGAATATTAGAATTTTCCCTCCAATTTTCCTCTCAAGTTAAACTCTTGCAATCCTATGGGGAGGCAATATTAAGCCCATACACCAGGAAAGTTTATAGATCAACTGGTATAACAGAGGAGGCAAGGAAAAAGGAATTCTCCAATACTTCTGAAACTGCTGTTGTTGCAGGCAACAAAGATTGAGGAAAGGAAAACATCTCAATTTAAAACTTCTAAATTTATTGCTTTCGTATTACATGCCAACTAATCCATCATTAAGTCATGAGTAAGTATTAAATAATGGTTTGTAGTTGTACCTTCCTAGATGATGATGCAAGGGATTATGGCAAGGAGAGCAAGCATCTATCCCTGAAAGAATAGAATTTACCTAATTAGCCAACAATGAGCAATAGCATTGTAATGGAGCCTTCCAAATGAAAACTCTCAGCCTTTAAAACAACATGACAATATAATAGCTTTTTCCATCACAATGTTTCCTATCTGAAATCTTGATTATTGAACGATAATGGATCCCAGTGTTTCATCTAATAAGAAAGCCAAAATCACTTGGACCTTTCCTATTCAAAATTAATTGCAGACTGAGCAGAGTTCAAGTCCAGTTGTTCAGGATTTTTTTTTTTATTATTAAAACATACTGTAACTATTGTTTCTGAATGGCTGGCTAAGGATATGGAAATTCCCCTGTCATGTTTATCTATTCTGTATCCCTGTTATAAGTCCTTCTAAATGCAGACCAGCATTATCACATTCTAAACACCTAGGTAACCTATCTCAGACTCCAGGAAAACAACACACACATTAAAATCTACTGTGAAAGTGTTCTTGATAGAAAAGGCACGAGAGTTTTCTCTTAAAAAAAAAAAAAAAAAAAAAGAACTATTCCTTCTTAATAAAGAGGCTTATGGAAAATCCATTTTGCAATATCAATCAGAAAGGAAATCAAGTTTCCGAGCCTGATGTCTGCCTTATACACAGCTGGAAATAGAAATGCATTCACCTGTGTAGTCAAAAATAAAAAAAAGCATATGTTTTTCAGGGGGGGGGGTGTTCCTTATTTTTTTTCTAATATTGTTTTTAGTGGAAGAGTTCAAGATGAGGTAAGAATCAAAAGTAGCTCTACCAAGGAGAATTGTCCCTTTCTTCCTTTTGCAGAAAAAGAGACATCTCAAACTTTCAAAGATTTTAAATTAAAAAGTAAACTATTCCATTCTCAGCTAAAATAATTAAAACACCTTTTTTGTGCAACCATTTTTCCATTTCCTGGTATTGACAAGTTCAATTATAAATAGGGTTGTGAGCAATATTTCATAGATTTCATAGATATTAAGGGCTGGAAGGGACCTCAGAAGATCATCAAGTCCAGCCCCCTGCCCCAGGGGCAGGAAGTCAGCTAGGGTCAAAGTATCCCAGCAAGATAAGCATGCAAACATTTCTTAAAAGAGTCCAGAGTAGGTGGTTGAACCACCTCTGGAGGAAATCTATTCCAGGCCTTGGGGGTTCAGACAGTAAAGAAGTTTTTCCTTATGTCCAGCCTAAAATGGTCTTGGAGGAGTTTGTGACTGTTGGACCTTTTTATCCCTTGGGGTGCTCTGGTGAACAGGTGTTCCCCCAGATCCTGATGCACACTCCTTATGTACTTACAGGCTGCCACCAAGTCACCCCTGAGCCTGCGCTTTTCCAGGCTGAAGAGTCCCATGACTCTCAGACTCTCTTCAAAAGGCCTATTTTCCTGCCCTCTGATCATGCGTGTGGCTCTCCTCTGGACTCTCTCAAGCTTCTCCATATCCTTCTTGAATTGTGGAGCCCAGAACTGGATGCAGTACTCCAGCTGCGGCCTCACCAAGGCCGAGTACAGCGGGAGGATGACATCCTGAGATTTACTTGAGAAGCATCTATGGATGCAAGCCAGAGTTCTGTTTGTTTTACTAGTTGCAACAATGCATTGGTGACTCATGTTCATCTTGTGGTCAATCATGACCCCCAAGTCTTTTTTGGCCTTGGTAATAGTGAGCGTAGCACTGCGGAACCTAAAAGCGTGCTGCGGGTTCCCTGCCCCGAGGTGGAGCACCTTGCATTTGTTGGTATTGAATGTCATCAGGATTATATCTGCCCACTTTCTAAGCCTATCGAGGTCAGCCTGGATCACCGGCCTATCCTCAGGTGTGGACGCTCTACCCCAAAGTTTGGTGTCATTGGCAAACTTGGCCAGTCCACTTCTGACACCAGTGTCCACATCGTTAATAAAGGCATTAAAGAGAACAGGTCCAAGGATGTAGCCTTGGGGGACACCACTGGTCACGGAGTGCCATGCTGATTCACTTCCATCGACTACCACTCACTGGGTCTGGCCTTGGAGCCAATTCCCCAGCCATTCGACTCTGATTTAGCTGAGGCCATAGTTGACCAATTTTTCTATGAGGAGATCATGGGACACTAGATCAAAGGCTTTTTTAAAATCCAGATATATGACGTGAATCTCTTCTCCCTTGTCCAGGTGATATGTCACCTGGTCATAGGAGGAGATAAGATTGGTCAGGAATGAAATAAATGATGATATAATAAAATAAAATAACAATATGAAATAAAACAGACACATTGATCGCATTGATAATATGCAACAATAATATAGGAAGGGGGATCAAGACCCCAGTTTGGCTCTGTTTTTAGACTTTGCCTTATGGATTGCCCTGCAGATTGGTAGTCGGCATCTGACTCCCCAGATCCTGATCCTGGACTGTGTTATGGGCTACTTCTGGATGTCCCTCTGACTTTGGTATATAGCTCCTGCTCTTTGACCCAGCCCCAGGCCCTGCTTCCCCTTAGTGGCCTAACCATTAAGCAAAGATTGCCTACACCCCAGTCCCTTACACCTTATTCCCACCATATGTGGTACAATGCCAGTGGCACAGAAACCACCTTGTTTAAAATTCACTGTTCTAAGTGGATTACTGTTCTATGCCATGTAATACTGCATATACTGAAAGTAAATTCCGGGTTATCTACCACTAATTAGTTACAAAATACTTAAAAGGAAAGACAAAGGACAAGTTGTGCTACAGGTAGTGATTCAACTGTCTGTCTGGGTGGTAGAAGATGACAAAAATCCTTTCCAGATTCTAAATGCTCAGCACTCTAGGTACTTCTCCCTTCCTCTACATGTCTTCTGTGGTTTGCATGATCAGATGCTTAAATACTATGACATATTATATACCTTGGTTCACATCTTGGAGAATTCTGAATAGTTTTCCCACCCCTGCTAGCAATGTCACGAATAAATCACTGCTAAATATCCATAAGATAAGGGGACCAGTAAAGCAAATACATAGCATTTCAAATTAATCTTTTAGGGGAAAATGTCAGAATAACCACAATGCTTTTTTCCATCACAAACTCTACTAACTAGAAATACCTACTATGTGCTGGCATGTAACATAACAACCCATATGTGGAATTTAACAAGCACAGCAACTATTTCTACAAATGCAGTACCAACATCTTTAAAAATTCCAGACAGTGATTGCTTCTGACATTTAATGGGAATGACATAGGAGCCATTTCACAGAACATTTAACTGTCCTCTTTTTTCCTAGTACTTGTGTCAGTATCAATGTTGCTCTGTAAAAAATTAGAAAGTCTCTATTTATGCTTTCCAGTTTCTGGAAAACTGTATACCATACTCTATACAACAACATGCAGAATAATACCTGGATATGGAACACAAATAATATTCATGTCTGAATGAAAAAAGTAGGAAACAGCAAGATATTATTTTAATGCAAATAATCATGGTTGACCTAAGCATAATTGTATTTATGATGATGATGGATAATTTAGCTTTACGTGAATTCAGTATTCTGTGATGATTAAATCATTTTGTTCTACATTTTGCTTGCTGACATTGCAACATTTTTGCATCTCCTTTTCACAAAGACACAAAAAAAAAATCTTTACATGCTTTTTCAGTTTATTTCCTGATCCTTTTATTTCCTGGGAATTCCATGTCTGTGGCACATAAGAAATTATAGCTTTACAGATATAAGCTATATGAAAACATTTAAAATCCATCAATTATCAGCATATGGGCTACAAATATTTTGTAGACATTTGGAAGACTATTCTCTCTCAAGGAGTACTTTGAGGAGGAATAATAGGACTTTGCAATATGATTTTGAAAGCTGGAGAAATCTTAATATTCTATTTATTTCAAATGTGAACCATATTCTAATAAAACTGTTTGATGTTTAAGCTGCTGAGCAAACTTACACCACTTAAACTTTTTTGTTTAAAGTCTCAGTATTAAAATGAAGGCTTATAAAAGGCCAGACTTGTGGAGTCAACTGATTATGCACTAACATTTTCTTTTAAAAAAATTCTAACCTTCATGATTGTAAATGTTTACATTATCAAATCATTCCATCAGTTTGAGATTCAATTGATAATGTTCAGTGTATTTTGGGTTGGGAATACTGAGCTACAATAAAAAAAGAAATTACAAAAGGATTGTGCTATAAATTTTGGTCACACTGCTATCCTTCCAGCTCTTTTAGAATGATGATGATATAACCATTCCATATTTTTTTAAGGTTGATAATATTAAACAATGGTATTTCAAAAAATACCAGGGGTAAGGGAAAAAGTCTAAAGATTTTCTAACTCTCAGTTTTAAGATTTCTAATTTACAGTGTTCTAGTTATGAAGTGTGATTATTATTAATCATTTATTCATGTGTAACTTGCTTTATTTATTCTACATGTTATGTATCTAAATTCTTCTCAAGTAAAATGTTGTACACAAGAGATCAAGATATAATACGCAGAAATCTGAGCAATCAGGACATGATTTTTATAACTATATTTTATATATTCATTCCAGATTATGCAGCATTGTATTATAAGTACTTTATATTCACATACTTACCAAATCATGTTCAGATCCAATGTGCTATTTGAAGAAGTGGTATTTACTGCCATCTGTCAAAGGCTGCTTATGGTATATCCTGACCTAAATTAGGGTTCCAGAGCAGCACAGGAATACTGATTTTGATGTCTTCAATTGGCCCAATGAATTATTTCTGATTTTCTAATACCTACAGGTCTATATGGCAAATGTGTATGCATTAACATTGACTGATATAAATGAATTGGTGTTTCTACACACAATGAGAAAAGCATATGTTGACTGTTGTAAAAACAAATGCTAGAGGTATCATAATAAAATTAATATACACATTTAGACAACCAAAGTAACGTGCAATGTCTTAGTGTTTAGCCATTCCACAGTAAAAATACTTATTATTACTGATACACCCTAAAGTGTGACTAAAAAAAGTTCACCTTTTCTTTCACTATTTCAAGTGTGCTCTGGTTTAACCTGATGCCAACAAATCTTAATCTCAAAACAGGCACCTAAAATAGTAGAGTAAGGCCAAATTGCCTGTTGGAATTTGACCATTTAACTCTTAAATGGTCAAATCTTCTGTTTTTAATCTCTTCCTTACCCTTGTCTTCCTGCCTAGCAGAGAGAATTAACAGCTTTTAAACATACAAAATGTTTAAAACTGCTACCATGTTACCTTCTCATTAGCTCACTAAAAGCACAATCCTTATTAACCGAAAGTATATTTCAAGGAACTCAGTGAGATGGTGGAGGATTTACTCAAGGGTTTGGAAGCCGGAATAACCGCCTCACTTCCTAGTTAGTTGGACCACTATTGCAGCCTGACAATGGTACCCAGGGGTACCTATGTGGCTTACAATAGGCAATCCCTACCTAACTGTATTTTGTTACATTCCTATGGACTGACCACATCCCACTGCTCTGCTCTCAAGGTCCTTCGAACCAGGACGAATGTCTGTCCATGTATAGGCAAAGGGGAAAGGCTGACAGGATATGATAAACATCCCGTATATACCTGTCTACCTTGAACACAAATGCATATCAACCAATTGTCTCATTTCAACTGCATTTTTTAAAATTTAATCCAGGCACCTTTTGAGGTTTCCTTCTTGATTATTTAAGATATTTGGGTCACCACACCCTCTCATTCTTATTTTGTATTATTATTATTAATCATCTCAAGTCTGTTAGTGTAAAGCTAATTTTACTGGCAGCCTATGGCACTGTGAAGTGCTGCAGGCCTGCTTAGGTTGGGTTACTCATTCCTCAAATGTAAATGAAAATGCTTGCCAACATTTTCTGGCACAATCAGTTCCCCATCAGAAAACAGTCTTGCCCGCTTTTCGTAAGTATGACAGAATGACAGCTTCTTTAACTGTATGTCAAACAGTCAAACTCTAAGATTTACTAGAGTTGCATAGCAAAGACAAACCAAGTACCTGTTCAATTACACACATGCAGCAGGGGAGCAAGCACACATCAGTTCTAGAGAGCTCATTATCTTGGATCAAGGGACAAATGTCAGTTCAAAATCTGATATTGTATCCTAATAAAATATGACCTGAACTGTAATAGTTTTCCAAGGGTGCTTTAAATCTACCCTCCTTCCTATAGTGGCCTGGAAAAGCCTAGTGTATAGCACATATACACATCAAGTAACTCTGAAGTTATTACCATGGAGAGGTCTGCATGGTTGGCATATTTTCTGCATTACTTGCAAAGCAGCAGGCATCTCCCTCTGTTGACGATGCAGACTGTTTCCAAATCACTCAGCATGTCTTTCAGCCACTTGCTCCCAAAACTTAAAGGAAAAACAGTGCACATTTAATTTGAAAAATGCTTTACAGATTTCTGTTTTTGGGGGAAGGGGCATGCTGTTTCACAAAGTTATTGAGGCCATGTGTGAGGGGCTAAACAAAACCTTCAGGTACTCTGTCACAAGTTATTTTCACTTCCAATAATTTGCACAACCAAGTGGGTGGCCACATGTCTATCTGCTCAATTCATTTTTTCAACAAATAAAACTGTGAGGATTTTTATTTTTAAATGGATTTAGCTTATAGAAGCCATGCCTTTATTGTTTTCAGATTGAGTGTGTGCAACTGAACGAGTTTCCTTATTAAACTTAATAACAACAGATTCTTATTTATACCAATGAGATTACTTGTTGAGAATTACTTGTACATACGTATGAGAAGATTTTTATGTTTCACTCTTCTAACAAAGGGTCAGGCTCTCTCTCACACAGATTATGGAACTAGTGTGTGAACACAAAGCCAAAATACCAATCCTTGCCTAAACTATTTTCACTGAAAATAAACAGAATCTGTACCAGATTGACAACAAAAAAGAATGAATACTACTGAAACATTTTCCATCTCCTTTTTTCTTCCCTCATTCCAGCAAAAGTCAAGAGAGAGCAGAGGTAATAATCAAAGTTTTTGCCCACTTTCAAGGTACTAGTAAGTCAAGTTCTAATATTCAAAGTAACCCGTGACCTCCAGCTTCCATATTTTAAATGAGACTTGCATCTGTACAGGAAAAGAAGTCTCTATACAACATCCAAATATCAGTGCCTGGACAACTGTAATATCTCCTTCCTAGTCTTTATTATTATTATGCTATGTCCTATTCTGCCCCTCACCATACCACCAAAGAAAGCATCAGCCCTGTTGCTTCTTCAGCAATTATTTTGGATGAAAGTTATAACTCTGCTTCTCATTTTCCTGACTGCCCCAACAACATGACAAGGTGTGATTCTTCAATAACTCTCCATTTCCTCAAGCTAGCTATGCGAACTGTAGAAAATTTGGAGTTTTCTTTCTATAAAAAGAGACTAAGGTAAGATCACTTCATCTGAAAATTAGGTTTATTGGATCAAAATGCCTTTTTAATTTACTTCCTTTATTACATTTGTTCATTCTTATGATCTTCCCAGGACAATGTTGTTTAGATGATTTCTGCACTTAGTCTGTTAAATGCAAAAGACATCTGAAAATATTCCATAACGAGTGACATAATCAGTCATAGTAATTTTATGTTTTAGGTATAAAAGTGGCCTCCAGTGGCTTGGAGACAATAGGTACAGTCATCTGCTGGGTCTCCATTGTCTCCAGCAAATCCAATTGCTGATTCTATTAAAAGAATTCTTCTTTCTGTTTACCTATTGTTAAAATGACTTCATATATTCCATCAGCTTATTGCAACTTTACAGTGATGTGTTTAATTCACCAAGGGAGTTTTTTGAGTTGCAGGATTCACCCTTATGATTTCAAGGATTCTACTGTGTTCCCCAGTTTGACGTTTGATATTTTTGCATGATTCACTGATCCTTTTTTCTGTTCATGCCTCATTTTTGAGACATCTGGTCTGTTAAGAAAGTAAATAGTCAAATAGCAGTAAAAAAGCAGTAAGTTCATGTAAGATGTTTTGACATTTGTTAAAGAGAATGCCCAACAGTGAAAAATGGAAAGAATTACCAAATATTACAACAGAAATTTTACCTTTTATACTTGGAATTCTCATTCTACCCCAACTCCCCTTAACTACTAACTGCTTAAGCTCTTACTGTTATATAGTACCAAGAATTACATTGGCAACCATTAGTCTTGAGACACCATGGAGATTGAACCTTTGGTCAGTTACTGGGTACCACCACAGCTTCTTGAGTGGCGCAGGAGTCCGATGTGCAACAAGCAGACCCTCTGGCAAGTTGCACATACAAACTTGGTTGACTTTGTGCCAGCATACTGAGTCCATATTTTGCTGCTGTACAACAGAGAGCTAAGTATGCAAGTGCTGTAAATGGACATATTTGTTGATAAAGTGAATGCTCTGTTTTTCCAAACTCTTTTGAAGTTTAGCTATGGTGTTGCTTTCCTTTCCAATGCAAGCATTAATTTCGGCTTCCAAGCCAAGATTTGATGAGATGGTGAATCTTAAGTGATTTTTGAAATCATTTTCAGGCTTTCATTATTCAACAGGGTGGTCAACTTGTTGACCCATGACTACTGTTGGCACTGAATTTAGGACCAAGATGTCTTTTTCTGGGGGGACCCAAAACCCTCAGGCTGACTATGACCTTTCCATTCAATAATAGGCAAAATTATTGATACACAGTGATAACAGAAAAGAATAATACAAGCAATTCTATAGTTACCCATCCTAGGGCTGTTATCAAAGTCAAGGAACATCTAGACAGGACACAAGCTTCACTGTGAGGTTCTCTCTTGGATATCAGATGTCAGCAGCCTGGAGGTCAGAGGCCAAGACGCCTTCCCCCCCTGCCCCCCAACCAGTGGGGTGGTTGAGATGGGCTGGTGGTATGCCCTCGGTACATGGTATCTCGCGTTCCTCTCTCAGGACTCTTTTCTACTTTAGAGCCCATTCTTTTGTGTTCTTTTCCCCTGCTGATTCCCCATCCATGGCTATCGCTGATTTGTTTTTCTGTAGTCATCGTACTGTTCAAGTTCTGTCCTGCCAGCATATTCTTTTGTTTCACAAGCCCATCACATTCACACATCCTAATCAATATTCCCTCTAAGGAGTAGCAGTCCATGACATGTCATTTCAGTCCATGAGCACGCCGCTTTGGTCCCGCCTCTCCCTTTCAGTGTGTCATGGGACACTTACTGAAGGTAAGCTCGTCACTCTTCACCAGGGGCAGGCAGCCTGGGGGTCTGGAGGCAAGGTTCCCTCTAAGGTGCACATGTGCACAGCCGTGCACAAGTAAGTCTGGCTGTGCACAAACTTTTTCAGCCTGTGCACCCACCAGGAATGGAGCTGGGCTGCAGTGTGGGACACTTAGTAAAGGTAAGCTCCTCCCTTAGGCAAGGCAGAGGCAGGGGCTGGCACAGGCTTCGCTGGCTCTGGGGAACGCCCCCCGCATGGCCTTGGAGAGTGAGGAGGCACTTGGCATCAGGGCCAGGGAGTGGAGCACTTCCTGGACCTGGCAGAGCCTACAGAGCAGTTCCCGGGAGCCAGCAGAGCTTCACTCGGGGCAGGCAGCAGCTCCTCCCTGGGATGAGGCAAAGCAGGGATGGAGGCTAGGGTGGAGCCTGGGGTGGGAGCTGGCACAGGCTCTGCCAACTCTGGGGAACTGCTCTGCAGGCTCTGGGAAGTGCTCCACTCCCCAGCCCTGATGCCATGTGCCTCCTTGCTCCCCAAGAAGATGCAGGGGAGCAGAGCAGTTTCCCAGAGCCCGTGCCAGCCTCCAGGCCCTAGCCCCCCAATCTCCAGGCTCCAGCCCCCCAGCCCCCAGGCTCCAGCCCCCCAGGCCCCAGCGGAGCCTCACTTGGGGCAGGCAGGCCCCAGCCTCCCAGGCCCCAGCCCCCTCTGCCTGCCCTGGGTGAAGAGTGAGGAGCTTCAGTAAGTGTCCCATGCTGCACTGAAAGGGGGAAGCAAGACTGACGTGGCGCACTCACGGACTAAAGCGCCATGCTCATGGACAGAAGTGGCGCACTCATGGACTGCTACTTCTTAGAGGGAACATTGGCTGGAGGGTGGAGGCTGAGCAGCTGGGGCCTGGGGCCTGGAGGCTGGCGCGGGCTCCGGGAAACTGCTCCTCTCCCCTGCATTGCCTCGGGGACTGAGGAGGCATGTGGCATCAGGGATAGGGAGTGGAGCACTTCCCAGAGCCCATGGAGCAGTTCCCTGGAGCTGGTGGAGCCTGAACCAGCCCCTGCCCCAGCCTCCATCCCTGTCTTGCCTCACCTCAGGGAGGAGCCGCTGCTGCCCCGAGTGAGGCTCCACTGACTCCAGAGAACTGCTCCGTAGGCTCTGCCAGTTCCGGGAAGTGCTCCACTCCCCAACCGTGACGCCACTTGTCTCCTCGCTTCCCAAGGCAATGCGGGGGAGCACAGCAGTTCCCCAGAGCTGGTGAAGCCCATACCAGCCCCTGCCTCCACCTCACCTAGGGAAGGAGCTTACCTTAGTACTAAGTGTCCCACTCCACAGCCCAGCTCCATTCCCGGTGGGTGCGCAGCCTGAAAAAGATTGTGCACGGCCAGACATTTACTCATGCATGGCTGCACACACGTGAACCTTAGAGGGAACCTTGATCTTAATTTGGGCTTTCCAGGTCTTTTCCTAATTTGGTTTGTTTCCCCCAAAGCCAGAACTCTTAGGGCCCCCACTCTTGGGCCTTGTGAGCTGAAGCCACCTTACCTAATATCATGGAACAGCGTGGTATATGCCCACAATTTGCAGTCCTGCTTCTGAATGACTAATAATCATTGCGACATCAGCAAAGAGCATTTCACAGACAGGAACTTCTTGGTTTCTGTTTTCATTTTGAAACAAGTGAGGTTAAAGACTTTCCCACTGGATCTGGTCTGAAGATATACTCCTTCTGAGGAGCTGCTGAAGGCATATTTGAGTAACACAGAAAATAAAATCCCAAAAAGCATTGGAGCTAGGACACAACCCTGTTTGACACCACACGATTTCAAATTCTTCTGAATGTGACCCACTGGCCTACACTGTTTCTCACACACTGACATGGAAGAACACAATGATGTTCAGACGCTTAGGAGGTCAGCCAATTGTATTCAAGATTCAGAACAAACTGTCTCTGCTGACAAGATCAAAAGTTTGGTTCGATTGACAAATGCTAGGTACAGAGATTTTATTTTTTCACAGAACTTGTCTTGTAGTTGTCTCAAGGAAAATAGCATATCTGTTGTGGATTTACTAGATCTGAACCACATTGAGACTCAGGGTAGACTTTCCACAAGGATCTGCAGCATTAGAATGATGACTTTGGCTAACGGCTTCCCAGTGATGCAAAGCAAGGATATACCAAAATAGTTATTGTCATCCTACCC
The DNA here is from genome assembly GCF_000455745.1 of Alligator sinensis. Classification (NCBI taxonomy): domain Eukaryota; kingdom Metazoa; phylum Chordata; order Crocodylia; family Alligatoridae; genus Alligator; species Alligator sinensis. Next base: position 2,953,962 of record NW_005841937.1, on the reverse strand, counting down.
CAGCTCCCCTTAACTAGTGACTGCTCAAGCTCTCACACTTAGTTAGTACCAAGAATACCATCTCCAAAAAGGGGTTATTTATTTACAGCAGTTCAAGCCTACCATAATAGAATTGTACTGCAACTAGGCTGACAGTAAGAAAACCCAGGACATATGGGACACTGCCCACATGGAACAGGGGGTGAGAGATGGGAAACTACATCATGGGAGGCTGGAGGACTGTAACTTGGGTGGGTTATCTGTGGGGAGGAGCCACACATTAATGAAACATGAGCTGGGTAAAATAGATCAGAAATAAACCTGCCCACCTGAAAGGTGATTCATGCTGCTCTGACTCCTGGCCAAACTGTGCCCTGAACACCTGCATTTCCAGGATGTCAGTTATAATTCTCAAGAGCCAGCAGGGACCTGCTTCTACCTCTGAAATCCAGGACTGTCCCAGCTAAACCGGGACACATGGTCACCTAACTACAACCTTATATTACTACTAGTAATTGCTTTCTGGGTATAACATTGCAGCATTATTTCCTAATTTTCACTAGAGCAATGACAATTACCTTTAAAATATAAAATCTCTGATGACTATATAAGAAAAAACAGATAATCTAGTTTTTGCCATCCTAGTTCTAAGTCCCACCTTCTCCTTGGAAAGGGATGCCAGGAATTGTCCCATAGACAATTTTTGTGAGGGGGTGACTATATGGTACAAGATTCTGAATTCAATAGGATAGGAGTAACATTACTTATAACAGTATGGACTACTATTTTCAGTAACTCCTTTGCAGTTAAAGTGTCTTCCTCAATTGCCTTCTAAGGAAACAGGTTCAGACTGAAGATGATGAGTGAAAAAATTAATTTAAATTTTGCCATTAAAGACTTGTGCTTGAAAAACAATAAGTAGAGCATGTTTTCTGTTTTGTGATTCTCAGTAATAAAAATGTTCTAACAATCTGAATTTAAAGTGACAGTAACTACAAAAGTTTATACAGATAATAACCAATTACAAGCCACATGCAAGGATGCATTATTGTACCATATACTCACCCCCTCGCAAAAATTGTACCATATACTCATTGTCCCATAGACAATTCCTGGCATTCACAGTATCATCAATCCCCTTCACCTTGTTTGATCTCACCCTCCTCCAACACAACAGTATCCCACTCACAGTCCCTTTCAAAACTTGACTCTAAGTTCTTTTTCCCTGGTCTCCCTATTCAGCAAGTCCCAGAATCATCAAACTAATCGCACTAAGGATTAATGGACTAATGAATCATACCAAGGACTAAGAAAGCCTGTATTTCATAGTTCTGGGAACTTAGGGCATTTGTACACGTGCTTGCACTGTAGTGCCGTGCTCTCCTAAAAGCACCTGGTGCTGCGGCGCATGCATTTGCATAAAAAGCAAAATGTGACAGTGCTGAGAAAATGGTGGCAGCATGCTTTGGAAGTAAAACACACTGAAGGTGTTTTAGTTCAAAAGCACATCTTGCCATTTTCTGTGCGCTGATGCACATTTTGCCATTTATACAAATACACCCAATGCTGTGCTAGGTGTGTCAGCTCATATGAAGAGCTCACTCAACTAACTGAGTCTGCTCTGATGTGCTGGATCTCTAGCGCATCAGAGCAGACAAATGTATGTGTATAAATGTCTATAGTTTTAGATATTTCCCAGCATACTTATATACTCAAATTAGAACTTTGGTTCAATTCCTGAACTGCCTCCTGGACAGCTGAGTTTGGGGGTGGAATGTTTGTCCACATGGAACAGGAGGGTTGGGAAGAGGATACTGTATCCCAAGATGCTGGAAGACCTCAACCTGGGTGGCTCATCTGTGGGGAGTGGTCACATATTAATGGAACATGAGCTGGGTAACACGGATCACAGATAAACCCACCCTGGAATGGCCTAAAGTGAGCTTAAAACTAGTTTCAAGTGTTAATGTGTGGACAATCCAAGGGTTAAGAGTGCTAGGAGCTGCCTAAATTAATTTACAACAAGGCCCTTCTTTTTTAATCCTGTTTGTTTATAACTAGGTTTGATTTTTGCCTTGTTTTTCATGCAATCTATCCTCACTCTTACCAATGCCAAACTCACTCCATGCCATATAAAAGGGGTTGTTTTGTAATCTCTCTCCTTTACTTATTCTTTAAATAAAAGTAAGTCTGATAATAAATGATGCTACTATAATAAATACTGCCACTACTCAAAAACATGCTGTTTCAAATAAAGATTGATAAGATTTATGAAAGTTGATGATTGATTTTACTGAACAATCATGTTGCACTTTTAAGAACTTAGCATCTAATGGTTGTGAATCCAGGTGTATATCCCGTTGTGTGGTTTTTATTTTAACTGCTAAAATTTTAGTATTACCTATAAAGTTATACATCCCTATAGGTTTATAAGGATAACTGAAACCTGTGTCCTTACCAAAAATTCTTCTAAGTTCTTCACTCAACAGCGAAGCTGAAATTATTGTATTAGTACATTTGTAAACTTATCTAATTATATTCAATATAAAAATAGGACTTTGGCATCCTTACACGTGGCTTGAAATTGGTTATTATCTGTATAAACTTTTGTAGTTACTGTCACTTTAAATTCAGATTGTTAGAACATCTTTATTACTGAGAATCATAAAACAGAAAACATGCTCTACTTATTATTTTTCAAGCACAAGACTTAAATGGCAAAATTTAAATTAATTTTTTCACTCATCATCATCAGTCTGAACCTGCTTCCTTAGAAGGCAATTGAGGAATACACTTTAACTGCAAAGGAGTTACTGAAAATAGTCCATACTATTATAAGTAATGTTACTCCTATCCTATTGAATTCAGAATCTTATACCATATACTCACCCCCTCCCAAAAAGGTTGCAGGTGAAAATGTACTAATATTTTATGTACTTTATGAAAATGTACTAATAATTGCAGCCTATTTAAAGCAATTAATATACTACTAGATAAATCTTCTAACATGTATATTTGAGAGAAGGCAGGGCAGGGGGTCCCCTTAAAGTTAGTCTCTAAGGGTGCATACAGTTGTTTTCTGCACCCAGTCTATATTCATGGGGTTTACTTTAATCTGTATGAATGTAGACCAGGAGCAGTGCATGAAGCTATTTGCCAGTCCCAGAAACCTCACAGGGATACCAGTGCAAGGAACTCAGGGAGAGGGGGAAAGGCAGGTGAGATCAGGAGAGCTACAGAGTACACAGGGGGATTTGATGGGTCCACAGGGAACTTGGCAGGATTGGGGTGGGGGGGGAGCTGATGAATCCACATGGGGGGTTGCCCCATTCAGGGAAGGGGGGGAAGTCAGGGAACTGAAAATAACCCAGTTATGCTTGGTGGGGTGGGAATAGTGCAGCCCCACAACTGAGGCAAGTAGCTGGACTTTTCCAACCCCAGGGCCATGCTGTGAACATGTTAACATGTTCACAAGATTGGGTTAACCCTTTCTTAGACTGTGTTAACCTGATCCCAACCTAAGTTAGCGCACCACTTCAAGTGAACAAACTTAAACTGGGCTTGCCATTTTGGGGACAACTTAAACCTTCTGCACACTTGTACAATTGTTTAGGTCAATCTAAATGTAACTCCTGTACATATCCTAAGGTGCTACCCTGCCCTGCTCTGTGCCTGATTTAAGATTAATATGGCTAATTACCTCTCTCTTCTCACGTAGATTTGAGAAAGGATGATAATCCTTATTAGTATCTATTGACTTGTTAAATCTAATTAAAGTGGGGTTTCTTCTGCCCCTCTTGAAGTTCTGCTACCCGGGGCCTAATTCTGCTTTAACCAAACTCAGCAGGATTTTTTACATTAAAATCAATGGAAATAGAAATGGGGCTTAATACTACAGTGTTTCCAGATGATGTGTATTCCATATTTAAGTTAGTCATTATTTCAACTGTTTCATTTTAAAATACATTTATTTTGTAATAAAACGTTGCAGTCTGTTTCTTTGGTCTTTGCAGATTCCCATTAGAGAAAAAGATCAATAATAGAATTTTGATACTAAAAATAATGCATTTTAAGATTGGATAGTCCACTTTTTGGTTCTTTCATTGCAGGTTTAATAGAAGATTTTTTCCCATATAGAACATTATTTGTCCACGAGAAATATATTTAAATCTTTTAAAAAATTATTTTACAGTACTTGCAAATCAATTGCTAATACTTGTATCTAGTTCATTATACACACCATACTTTGTTGTTTTATTTTTGTATATGTATGTATGTGGCATGCATGCCTGTACAAGCTTGCCTGTACAATTAAAGGAACTAGATGAAAACCCATTTACCTTTCTTTGCATAAAGTGAATCCATTATTACAGGGAATTCATAGTTCCCTGCTGCCCTGCTTCCTTCCCCCACAGCAGAGGAGCTGTGCAGGGATCTCCCCGCCTGCTGCTGCTCATCCCACGCTGCCCTGGCAACCCGCCTCCTGTGTGTGGAGCTCGCAGCTTCTCCACACAGCCCCACTGATCCCAGCCATGCTGGGTTGGGCCCACTGGGCTGCACAGGCCCAGAGGAGGGAAGCAGCGCATGCAGCCACCTTTCCCTGCTGCCCTATTTCCCTCCCCAGGCTCTGCAGCTACAGCAGAAGCAACATGGTGTGGCTGGGATCAGCAGGGCCTCGTGGAGAAGCTGTGAGCTCTGCACTCCAAGCAGTGGCAGGTGCAGAGGATGCATTGCCAGGGCAGAGCTGGGCAATCAGGTTCTCCATGCAGCCCTGCTGTTACCTGCTGCCCTGCTTCCCTGTCTCAGAGCCTTGACAGCCTGGCTGGCCCTCCTCTTCCCCCAATGAGCCACCTGAGGCCCCATCCTGCTCCCCTCTGGGGTCCTGCAGCCTCACACTGTAGCCTAGGCCCCAAGCACTGCCCAGCTGGGCAGCATCCCCAGCCTAGCCATGCCCAGCTCCCTTGCTACAGAGGCCTCAATCCCCATCTTGCCCTCCACTTACCTGCCAAAGCTGTTCTCAAAACTACCTGGGGCCACGTTCATGTGTTGTACATGCACATAGTCCCCCATCTCACCACCTTCCTTGCACTTCCTTCCAAACCCCTGCAGGCTGGAACTCTGCTAGCCTCACACAAAGCAAAATTTTCCCACACAAAGCAAATTTCTGGTGTAAATAATGTCTTGCACATAAGCCAATTTCCACAAAACAAACTTGCCTAAAGAGAGACCCAAGTGTACAGTTATTCCAGCTCTTGTTCCTTTTTCTGTCAGTGTATATAAGCAAAATAGACAGTCATAGTTTATGTCATGACACTCTAGTGGAACATTGCATACAGAAAGATGAAGTAGAAAGGAAAATAAATAACTAAAATTGGCACACTCACAAATCATGTTATATTTGAGCAAATATATGAGGGGTTAGAGAGTTTACCAGCTGCAATCATAAAATAGAAGTGCTGCTATATTCATTATTAACACCCTCTGAAGGAACTCTTATTATGGACAGATTCTGCACCTGTCCATGACACACAGGTTCAGCTATGTTTGTCTTTTTCCATTGTATCTTACATTTCCATTGTGTTAGCTTTACACTAAATGAATACTTTATGTATGTGCTTTTCTGACTCCGTTCTCCTCAAATAAAAATACCATAAACAATAAAATGAATTAATGTCAACAGTAACAATAATGCATTAAAGTATCTTTCTGAAGAACTGACATTAAACATAAAATGGAAATAATGTGTAATAATCCAGAAATTTCAAAATGTACTTCTAGAAATCTCACATTGCCTTTAATACAACATCTAATTTTTTTTTAATCTTGTTTTTCAGACAGTCCAGTCAGCTCATGAACCCACATTGAATGGGTAACACTAGTAATTTATCTGTCCTATACACACTTCAGCTCCTGATAAATATCTGTAAAAATGAAACCAATATAGTACACCAAGTAACAGTGGGATTGTCAAAAGTCCAGAAATTAAAGGTGATTTACAAAAGGAACAATATTCTTCTGCTTGGCTAACCTAGATAACATCTTCCAGACACTAGCATGAAATTAAACAGAAAGGATTGAATCACCTCCAATGTATTGCTATCATCCCTGTAAAATGTGACATGTGACCTACAAAGTCTGAAAACCACTTAACTATAACACTAGAAATGGAGCTAAAAGTATAGTGAGCAAAACAAAAGCTGTTCTTAGATATATGCTAAAAGATATATTGGCAAAACACAAGGAGGAGGGAAAAATGCACTTGGCTCAAATATCTATACAGTTAAGATATAAAGAAGTCATATGTAAAAAAAGACAAGAGAGCCAAAATATGCTGGATCACATTCAGAAGAATGAAAGACTTCATGGAATATAACTGTCCATAGATAGCTACAGTTTTACAAACAAATAATTTAAAGCACAGTTCCAATAAAAATAGGTGCCTTGAGAACACTAGAGATTTTTTTTTTTTAATTCCTATACTGGCTCCAGTGATATTAGTAATGCTGTAAGACCTGCCACTATGTTACCATCATGTCAAATGTGGTGCAGAGAGCCTTGGCTACATTGAAGGCAGGCTTTCACCTTGAACCTAGTGCCCCGGTAACCTGGCATAGAGGCATAACCTGGTCTGCCACCTCTATAGTGGATGACTAAGGCTGCTTGTACACTCGATGCCATTACCATGTACACATGGCAAAAATGTCACTTTGTGCGGCTTAATGGAGTCACACTGTACACGTGCAAGAGTTTTGGTAGTTTTAAATTAGTTTACATCATTGCAAACTAAACCGCATTCTGATGTAGTTTAATTTTCAACGCTGCATTGTAGCTATTAGTCAGCTCGTTCCCTGGCCAACAGAGAGGTGGGCAGGCTCCACAGAAAAAAAGGATCAGGCCTCTTGCTGCTTCTATCTTCAGTAGGTGTCTGCTAAATACAGAAACAGCAAGGGGCCTGATCCTTTTCTTTTTCTTCTCCAGTAGAACCTGCCTCTCCCGTGGCCAAGCTAAATGGCCCCTGAGCTGTGGGGGGGGGGAGGGGGGAGGCAATCCTTTCCTGAAAAGTGGTGGTACCCCCTGGGGCCACCCAGGTGCACTGCTAGCAGGCTGGGTACTGCCCCAGCTTGGGGTCATGGAAGAGTTGGATCAGATTAGGTGCTGCCTCCAACCTGGGGCAGCACCCAGCCTGCTAGCAATCCATCTGGGTAGCCCTGTGGGGCACCACCACCGTGGAGGGAAGGAACAGGGGCCCCCACATCAGGGGCTGCTCACCCCACCAGCAGCTCACCCGCCAGCCACAGGCCGGCTCTGCTGAAAAAAAGAAAAGGTTTGGGCCCCTTGCCATAACAGTGACAGAAAAATACAATCCCACTGTTTTAAATAAAAAACACACTGTTTCAATTTAGGGGGTATAGAATTAAACCCTAATGTCTAACCCCCCATCACATGTAGGAGTGCCCCAAGGCTGATGCACGTAGCCAGAAATGGGGTGGGAGAGGTGGGCAGGCTAGGTGCATGCCCACTCCCTGCCACCAGAATGGCCAGCCAAGATCATCTCACCTTTTACTCCTTCCCATATAAGCCTCTGACCTGGAAGGAGAAGTGTTTGGGCAACAAGGTGCAACCTTGTACCTAGGCTGCTGCACCTTTGGGTTATGTTGCTATTGATTCTGATGGATTCTCTGAATACCTGACCCAGCTACCCTCTTGACTTCATGTTTTGCCTGACCCCCTGGACCTCCAACACTGTTTCCCAGACAGATGTCCTGGCTTTGGATCTCGTGGCTTCTCCTGACTTTGACCCGGCTACCTACAGCCAGCATGACAATTAAGGTTTCCAATTTTGTTTGTAGCAGTCAAAAGTTCCCAAGTTGGCAGAGGATTATGTAAATTCAAATGTGATTTCTAATGAAGGAAATATAGACTGAAACAGCCATTGTTCAAATAAGAATAAAGGGGAAGATGATAAGAAAAATACTAATCATGGAAATCAAAGCTTAATTTCTGTCTGTATACACACTCAGTTTTATAGCGTTGTCTATCGTTTTAGCTTGAAATAGAATTATCCTCTGTAATAAATAAATTGTGGAGTTTGTTTTTTTATTGGCTTTCAACAATTACCCTATCAACCACAATCTCTTTACTAGGTGATTTTGCTAGCTAAAAATCCATCTGGGTCCCTTCCTTCTCAGTGCCAGCACCAATATAAAAAGGTTCGGTAGGCCAGATTATACCTGAGTTGTCACTGTAGAATTCCATGGTTTTCATAGTTTTGCATGATTACATGATTACATTATAATATAAACAATATGATACACGAGGCACAAAAAGGGACAGAATCCAGCTCATTTTCGTTGTTGCTTTGTAGCCAGTGTTAAAAAGTATACATCTGTGGCAAAGTTTATTTTAGATGCAACAGAAGCAGGACAAAAATGGAATACATACAAGAGGCAGATCCATTGCAAAAGAAGGTGCCATTTTCTGAATAAAGTTTCAGATTAAAAGATAACCAATACCAGGTGAACAAGAATAGTTTGGGAATAGGCCTTTTTATGCACCCTTACCTCCTCAGGAGCTTTAGTTAGGATTACACAATGTTATAATTCACATGGCATCTTTCAGATGTATTTGCCTTCTGCACACAGAATAAGCAATACTGCATTAGGCTTTATTTTTTGTTGATTATCATATATATGTTTGTACCCAAAAGCTAGCATCCTGAGTGGGACTCCATGATACTGGGCAAAGTACAAAGGAAGTTGCTTTCTGACCCTGAAAGGTAATGAAGACATCAGAAAAAGATGAAAGGCTTAAAGACTGTGATATAAAATGTATGCAACTTACCAAAGATGACTGCCCTAATTTTGTCCATTATAATTTGCATTTTTATAACTGGAGATAGATGTAGACTCAGGGAAATAGCAGGAATGGAGAGCTGGTAAGAGCAAGGGGTGTAGAAAATAACATTTTGTGATTTGGGGCCTATTTTTTCATTAAGGTTACATCACACTAAGGTAACTTAACTCCAATATAAAAATTGAAAAATCTCATTAGTCTGTGCCAGAAAAAAAATTAAGAAGGGTTGACTGTCCATTTCTATTTTATACCTTCAGAAGTTATTCACAACCTTTGAAAAAAACATTTTCCCGTAATTAATTCAAGACCAGTTTCTGGGTTACTAGTGTCAGTTCTCTCAATCCCACATCCTGAGATGATCAGAAAGGAAATAAGACAGTGCAGAAAGAACTAGCATTGGGTATAATCTATATTCAGAAACTGTTGAAATCATCACTAGGATTTCTTCTTCTGCAGAAACTCCAGGACCAATTTTGCCCCCACTGAAGTCAATAGCAAATATCTAATTGATTTCAATGAGAGCAGAATCAAGCTCTCCATTTGCTTTACTTCTTGCATTTCACTTCATTGACAGACAAAAGGCAAAATGTCCTGTATTCTTCATCACCATATGTTTCTAATTTAATACAGAATAGTGTACTTCATTGCAACATTTCTCCTTGTGTGAAGTTTTTATGTTCTGTCTCCACGGAATGTGAAATTGAAATCAATTACTTTGGCTTTATTTTCACTTAAATAAAGATGCAATCATTCTGTTAAAAAAAAAAGGATCACATAAAACCTTTGGTGCTCTGGACCTTGGCTAGGGCTAGGGTTAAATTCTACTGTAAAGCAGTGCTAAAGAATCTCACGTTCTTAGTGTGGTTAATTTAGAATGAAAAGATTAGCCCAAGTCACGAAGTGATTTCAAATCAGAATCTTTTTCCAAGGTTTGAAAGTTACTTAACACAGAGACAAAATATTATGTATACAACTGGAAAGACATTTTCATAGCAGCCTTTATCTACCTGAAGGGGGCTTCGAAAAAGGATGGAGCTAGACTGTTCTCAGTGATGGTAGATATCAGAGCAAGAAGCATTCGTCTCAGGTTTCAGCAAGGGAAGTTTAGATTGGACATTAGGAAAAGCTTTCTCACTAGGAGAGTGGAATGGGTTACCTAGGAAAGTGGTGGAATCTCCATCCTTGGAGCTTTTTAGAGTCCAGCTCAACCACGCCTTGCCTGGAATGATGTAATTGGGCATTAGGCCTGCCTTGAGCAGGGTTGGATTGGATGACTTCCTGAGATCCATTTGAACCCTAATTTTCTATGATTCTATGACACAGACACAGCCAATGGAAATATTTGCACACTGAGAAACCTGGAAGAAATAGGGCTTACATCAGACATCTTCTAAAGAACTTTTTCTCCCAGTATGTGGGAAGAGCACCTGACACCTCCTTTTCAACCAACTCTTCCTTCTCTCCCCTTAGTGCTCTAAAAGCATAAACTTAGGAGAGTTTCCTTCCTTACCCAATATTTTTGCTGAAAAAGAACTCTTCTTCAAGTCAATATCCAACATGCTTTAAAACAGCAATTCTCAACCGTGGTGCTTAGGGTGCTGCAAGATTCTTTTAAGGGTGCTGTAGAATATTAGCACTATTAGCTCTGCTAACACCTACACATGATTCACAAGATACAGCGAGGCATTTTGAATAATAATCAATGGCTTCAAAAATCCTTCTGACCTGTTGTGGCCTTTTTAACTTCTTTTAACAGAGGAATTGTTCAGATATGAGCAGATAGTAAGAGCTGACATTTTACAAGTAGTGCCTTGCATCTAAAGAGCCAAGAAAACTTGAGGAACAGTGCTGTAAAACCTCCTGAGTTAGGTTAACTTTTCAAGACAAGCAAGGGCTTTTAGGTGCTCAGCTTGGACTAGGTTGAGAAGACTTGATTTTCAGAGAACAGGTGCTCATTGTGGATTCAAGAGCATGCCCTGCCTCCTATGGTTTATTTAAAAAAGCAACATAAAAAAAATCATACATAAAATATGGATTTACTACACTTTTATACAGGAAAGTTCAGTGTTATGCTGAAAGGTCAGTGCCATGTTGCATAATGATACTGTGTCTACAGGACCCCCTTCATAGATAGGGATCCAACATGGAATTTTCACAGAAGTAGAATTTTGTTAAACAGCTATAAAAGACATATAGAATTGATATGAAAGTTTATTTCATTGATTTTATTTTTCCAGATACCCCAGTAGCATAATCACTGCATATACCAGTGTGATAGTTTTGGAAGGATCATGACTGCAATGGATCAGTGAATACTGCTGACAGTAAAAGTTGATGGAGTTGTGGCTTGCAGTGCTGTGTCTGGAAAGAACAGGGCTTCAGATTGTTATGAGGCAGAGAAGTGGGAAACCAAAGAAGTTGAAGGTACAGACCCTTGCTACATGTGTTAGAATATCCAACATCTCACTAGACCAAGTGCAGGTTCACTTCACTTGCATTCTTGCACAGTATCTTTACCAAATAGTGAGACACATGGTATCCTTTACCATTTTCATCATCTGAATATTTTAACCTGTTGTTCAAATGGTCGCTATTTTAATGTTCTGATTTAAGCATATGAAATGTCAGTAGAAATTCCTCCTGCTTTATACCATGCTACCACCTAACTGTGTTTTTCTTATGAGTTTCAAAACTTCCTTCTGCACATTCCTGAATCATAATTTGTGTGCTGCATATCCAGATGGAACCATTTACCCTCTGCAAAGTCACGGGGTCTCTTTCTGGCTGCACAGTTGTAACTCCATTTACTTTTCTAAAATAGGGTCTAACTTACACTGGTAAAAGTAAGAGCAGCATTAGGCCCAGACTTTCCTAAAAAGTTGAAAAAAATTATTATAAACTTTCACTTATGGTATGCCCATGCTGCTTCTCCAGTGCCCTGGAAAATGCCACCAAGACCCATACCCTGTCCAATGACCCTAAATTCACAAATTAGGTGGTAAATCTGCTACTTGCTGACACACTAAAACACTTGGGAGACAGATCAAGGGCAGAAGTAGGGAAACATCTCAGTCTGGAACATGTAGGGTGGGTTGAAGAACAGGGCTATTATTCCCAGAAACCTTCTCAAGGGTTTTAGGGAAGTGGTATCAACAACTTTCTCTCCATGGGTATAAACAGAAGTTAAATTTGGATGTACCCACTGATCCAATTTATTGGTGTCTACAGACATTGCCTGAGACCACTGTTTTGTAGTATTGGGTCCCTGCCACTCCCAGGGCTTCAGAGACCTGAGCCTGCAAGACAACAGTCCTAGGTGCTGCGTTCCAAACCAGGGCATGTATTGGCAAGTGGAGGAACTTCCCATTCAGGTTCCTTCACTTGCAGATGCATGCCCTGAGTTGAGGCACAGCATCCTGCTATGCACACCATGAAAATCACCTGCAGTGGGATTCCCTGGTATGCTACCTTTGGTTGCAGCCACTGGCGACACGTAGTGAGTGCACGTGCACCCCCCGAGATTGGCGGTGCACTCCCTGATAGAAGTGCCACTGATGCTGCTGGTGGCACCTGTAGACAGTCACAGCTTACCACCCCCACTCCCACTGCTGTGGCCACCTGCGGGAGCTCGCCGCTTGCCGCCGCCACACCCCCAACTGCCGCCACCACCTGCGGGTGCTCGTCATGCCCCCTCTCCCCCCAGCCTCCAAGGGCACACATTGTTCATGGTTGCAGCAACACATTTGGGCACTTGGAGCACGAAAAGGGGCTAGGACAGCTGTTTGTTCACAATTTGTGCCACCATAAACATTTTTATGACAGTACAAGGATGATGTCTGTTTGCATTCTGTATGGCACAAACACTTCAAGAGGGATGGAAGTCTTATTCTCCTTTACTATACTAAACACTACATTCTCTGACTGAAAATCAGACCTATATTTGTGGTAATTAGTAGTATGGCTAGAGACAGTAATTACATAAAATGCTAAAAGTGATCAGAAACCAGTTCAAATCTATAACACAACAGAAGTTCAGTGCAGCTTTCAAAATGGCTGAAACCAGTTTAAGATAAATCTGGATGAATTAGATAAATCAGACTTAACTGATTTAGATTAAATTGATTTACTTAACTTCTGTCCCAGATCCCCTCCAGATTCAAGTTAACTTGCAGTCTCCCAAAATGATTTGCTTCAACCCTGCAAACCTGTCTCACAGTGTAAGTGGGCTAGCAGGGAGGTATGCTCTAGTGCCCACCCCCCTGGCTCCTCGGCTTCTGGCCTGGGCCACTGCAGGCATGTGGCTGCATTTCCAGAGTTAAAAATGAATGTCTGTTCACTTGCTTATCCATTCAGTCTATGCTGCTTAGACTAAAAACTGTGAAGACTGAATCGATTCAGCCTCGGGCTTTCTGTCCGTCTGTACTTGGCAGACATGTAATATATTATGAACATATCTGTTCCATTCACACCATTTCTTGTTTTCTTGTACCTCAAGGTTCTTTACATGTACAAATCTCATCACCAGCAAAAGAATGTAAACTTTTTTGCTATTTAAGGTCATTTCAAAGCCGACTAAGGGACATGGGCACATAAATTGGTACTACCTAGTAGGGCTGTGTGAAATAACATTATTTTGTTTTGACTTCTGTTTTGCCATTTCAACAGGACAGCATTTTGTTTTGAGTTTTGTTTCATTTCAAAGCACTGTTCCATTTCGTTTCGTCAAAGCTGTTTTGCTGTTTCAACGTTTTGCCCATAGGCTATAATGGGCAATCATGAACCTGCCTATAACTTTGTTATTTCTTTCCTGATTTGAATGAAAACAGCAGGGAGGGTAGCCCCTGCTGAGGCCACAAAGCCTGTCACATTTCAAGGAGATGGGTGTAGGGGTTTATGGGAAAGTGAACCTCAAACTGTTCAGAGCAAAACTCACAATGTGTGACTGTGTCTGTGTGTTAAGGCACAGTGGGGTAAAAACTGCAGGCATGGTAGCCCCTGCTGAGGCCATGAAGCCTGCCAGATTTCAAGGATATAGGTATAGGGGTTTCTGGAAAACTGCATCTCAAGCTGCTGACAAGCAAAACTCGTGACGTGTGACTGTGTGTGTGTTAAGGCAAAGCTGTTTTTCTGTCCCTCCCCCAGAGCAATAGGACTGGAAGGGACCTCAAGGAAGGATCACAGTCACTGGCCAGCTACACAGTCAATATCAAAGCAATCTTTCCCACCTCTATCCCCTCCCTCTCCTTACTTTCTGTTTCCCTGCAGACAAGCCCAGCTTCAAAACGCGAAACATTTCGAAACTTTTGAAACATCTTGAGTGCCCTCATTTTGTTTTGAGGCTGTTTCAAAGCTTTTCATTTTGTCTCACTTGTTTCAAGCTTGAAATGAGTTGAAACACTGTCAAAATGAAACACCCGGTGAAATTTCGCACAGCACTACTACCTAGGTGTATGCTTTTACCCCACAGTAAATGAAAGCATACAATGGTATGTACACAGGAACCCTGTATTACTGTGGAGTAATTGGCATGTTATATATACCCACACACATTTAGCTCAGAAAAATTTAATCATATGGCTATCTACGTCCAAAGACATAGAATACAAAGGGAAATTCACACACATATTTTTCAAAACTAGGTTCTCTATATGATTCAGAATGATTGTTAGAAATGCTGAACAACTCCCCAAAATCTTTGAAAAATATGATTTTGGGTTTACACTCCAAGAGTGACATCTTTACTTATAATACTTATGTAACAATGAATTTACAAGGAATTCATAAACACTGGATTAGCGATATAAAAGAAGTAGAAAATACCTTTTCCATTTTTATGCCATTTATACAAGTGAATTCATAGTCTTTTCTTCATTAGCTTAGGCCTGAACAGGACTTTGAAGGGCCGTGGAACAATCGTCTTTGAACAACTGGTGTAAATACTACTACTGCTATTTCAAGCCTTTGTGAACGGGACTTTAAGTTCCCCTTCTTATTTTAATGTCTTCCTATTCCATATCTGTTCCCTCACCTTATTTCCATTGGCCACATCTACGTGAGATGCTGACTGCATGGCAGCTCATTATTCCTGCATAGGAGCATCATGTGGCAGGAAGCATGACACGACATATTGCACAGTAGTAATGAGCTACTGTGCAGTCAGCATCATGAAAAAGCCATTCGGCAACACTACTATGCAGTAACTCCAATTACTGTGGAATCATTTAGGACTTGCTTAGTACACCATTGCCCATTGTAAATGGAAGGTACTAAATGACTGAACAGTAACCACTGCACAGTCTGTGTCTCGTGTAGATGCAGCCATTGTCACCAGTACAGCCTAATCCAAAGCCTGGGTCGTTTTGTGGCTGGAATAGCAAAAAAAAGTCAAGTGCGAGTCTGAGTCTTTACTGTCTTTGTCCTGCCTAAGAGAAGCATACTTGCTTACTCCTATTCAGTGTTCACTGAAGCCCCAAAATTAAATAATGTAATTGTTTAGTGTAGAGATCAGCACAGGCCTCTCAGGCAATCTGGCCCAGGCATGCTTCTAGGGACACATGAAACTAGCTGCAGCCACCAATTTCCAGGCTCTGGCATGGGCAGAGTGGAAGTCATGCATCCCAGAATTGTTCTCCAGTTTACCATAGAGGCAACTTGGACAAATTCATAGCTAATATTCTAATTTAGTTAAATTATTTTTAAGCAGATGTAGCTGAACTAAATGCTAGCGATCAGATTTAGTTGGTCTGTGACTCCAAGAGCTGCAGCATATCCTTAACATCTGTTGACTCCCTAAGGAGGTTTTGGGATGTCCACATATCATGGAGTCAAGGTCTTCAGTTTGCCCAGCACATAAGGTTGCCCAAAAGCTGTGTCAATATTCTAACAAAGCACTCCCACAAAAGTAACCCTAGGATTACATGTTCTACAAAAAAAGAATAGAGGACTGGGAACATATCAATTTATTTTCCTATTCAAACAAAAACCCTCTGTGATAACTGCAGCCAAAGAAAGAAAAGAATGGGCATACATGAAATACATTTGCTATAAGTGTTCAACTTGATTCCTTAAAAATATATTTTGGTCTTGTCCACATAAAGGTGCATTGATTTAAACTGATGGGCCTTGGAAAACGTAAGCACTTTGATTTAAACCAGGCTTATTTCTGTTGGAAACAGGTTTAACCTAAACCAATACAGAAAAGTGTCCGCACTGAAATTCACTCTAGTTTAATCAAATTAGCTTAAAAATAAATTTAAGTTAAACTAGTGCAGTCTCTGATGTAGTCAAGGACAACACCATGTTCCTCTGTCTCATCCGAAGCAATGGAAAGAAAACTGCGTAGTCAGTTCAATTAAGGAGTGGTTATATCTTGTACAAATTGGGTCACGGCAAAAAAAAAATGTTTCTAATATAAGTATTTGTACATGACCCAGGAATAAATCATCTTTGGTTGGAAAAGTTAAGCAGATTCTAGAGAGGGGGGCTACTCCATATAAGGCAAAGAAACCATTTTGATACTTAGTGAAATTAGGAGGTAAAGGTCTCCTGGGAGACCTATTTAGCACATAACTGTAAAAAAGGGTGGGAAGCAATCACTCTAGAAGACATCCTGAAGGAAAAGAAAGAGAGAGCAAGAGAAAAAAAAAAGAAAAAAGGGGGGAAAAGATCATCTGCAAAGCACACATTTCCATGTTCTCTGGGTTTCTTGCTCTGACTTTGGTTGATCTGAATTGCTGGAAGGTTGCTAAAGATTTTGGAAACAGCAAAAATAAATCTATTTTTTATTAAAAGTTTTGGCTACAAGATAGGTGCGTGCCTCACAATGAGAGAAAGAAAAAAAATAGAGTGTTGAAAAAAATCCAGTCTCAAAATAGAGTTCCAGCACATCTGCAGGAGCAGTGAGCTCTGTGATTTCTGTAAGTCTTGTGGTTAACCTCATGGCACGGAATGAATTATTCCCCAATTCCGTCCTTCATTAAACCACCCTTTCTATGAAATGTGTCGACGAAGACAACACATGGCCAGCTACTAATCAGCAAGATGACGGTCCATCCATAAGTTGTTCTCTTTTTGGCTACAACAAAGCTAAACTGTTCTTCCTACATAATTTTAAGTTTTTTATAACTGTGTCCTGAATAGAGGTATGAACAACTCTCATGATTTAATTCAAACAGCCTGTATATACATAGATAAATGTTAGATCCCATGCAACATGCCTCATAACTGCAAGCTGTCCTCAGCACCTCCATTACACAATGCATTTGCAAATATAAATTGGATACATTATTACAAATAGCAGAGATATATTGTTTTAAGAACCCTGAATTTTAAGGATAAGTGCAGTGTATTACAAAATTCATATAAAAAAATAAACACTTCATCAGTCCACCCAGATACATCTGTAGTAGATGTATTTCCATGATAAAGCCTTAAGATATAAGTGTTTAGAAGGCTCAAATGATTGAGTTTCAGTGTTGTTACATGTTACAATTAGTAGGTACCAACCCTAAGAAATGTTAAGCTGTGTTAAAGTTAACATGCAACTGTTCACAGAATGTGGTAAGTGTTAATGTCCTCACTAACAGGTACGGAGCTGATCTGCTCCTAGAAGTCTGGTGACCAGAGGTGAGGCTAGGAGCTGCAAGTCTGCTCCATGCTTGCCCTGCTCACTGGCTTTCTAGGGCAGTATAGGTTTCAGAGTAGAGGCCCTGCTAGGGCCACCCCCCCAGCCCAGATTGGGGCCCATAAGCCCTGCGAACCTGTATCAGGGCCCACCAACACCCCTTCCCCTCCAGCATAAATCAGGACCTGCCACCCCTTCCACCCAAACCAGAACTCACCAGCACCCGCCTCAATCCTGCTCACGTGTCATCCTCCTCCTCACCCTTCATGACTTCTCAGCATCTCCCTACTCACCTGCTGCAGCCTCAGGGGGCTGAACTCAGTCCTGAGAGTGGTGGCGGCATCAAGTGGGTGGTTTTCTCCTTTCATGGGACAGAAACAGCAGTGCAGGAAAAGAGAGAGCTAGGAAGGGGGCAGGAGACAGGTTGGTAAGCCCAAAAGGATCATAGAATCATAGAAAATGATGCTAGGAAGGGACCTCAAGAGGTCATCTAGTCCAATCCCCTGCTCAAGGCAGGACCATCCCCAATCAGATCATCCCAGCCAAGGCTTTGTCTAGCTAGATCTTAAAAACCTCCAAAGATGGATATTCCACAACTTCTCTGGGTAACCTGTTCCAGTGCTTTACTACCCTACTAGCGAGAAAGTTTTTCTTAATATAGTAAATAGTAGGCTGTGCAAAATTTTGACAGGTGTTTCATTTCGAAGCTGTTTCAATGTGTTTCAAGCTCAAAACAGCAAAATCGAAACAAAACAAAGGCACTTGAAATGTTTCAAAAGTTTTGAGTTTTGAAGCCAGGCTTGTGGCAGCTAAACAGAGACTAGAGAGAGGGAGGGGGAAGGACTGCTCTCTGATACTGATATCTAGCTCCCTGTTCAACTCCCTAGCTCTCTGATCGCTTCCCCACATCTTCGTGGGAGGCGCAGGCCCCTGATCTGCACATGCGGTTTCAGCAGGCTGCTGGGAAGTGATCAGAGAGTTGGGGAATCGAACTGGGGAATGTTCGGGTCCCTGAGCATTCCCCCAGTTCCCAGTTGGATTCCCCAGCTCCCTGATCTTTTCCCTATCTCTCTGATCACTTCCTGCAGCTCTTCCCAGGGAGCACAGGCCCCCAGATGACAGGAGGCAGTTGCTGCCAGATGTGATCACCACTGGGTGCAGCCCATGCCAAATGCCAAGAAGCCTAGTGCTGCTGCTGGCCCCAGCCAGCAACAGCAGCATGCGGTCATCCCGCACACAGATCTGGGGGCCCATACCCCCCAGGAGGGCTGTGGGGTTGTGTCAGACTCCTCCCAGGGGAGAAAGGGCCCCTGGATCTGCACACATAGAATACAAAGGGAAATTCACACACATATTTTTCAAAACTAGGTTCTCTATATGATTCAGAATGATTGTTAGAAATGCTGAACAACTCCCCAAAATCTTTGAAAAATATGATTTTGGGTTTACACTCCAAGAGTGACATCTTTACTTATAATACTTATGTAACAATGAATTTACAAGGAATTCATAAACACTGGATTAGCGATATAAAAGAAGTAGAAAATACCTTTTCCATTTTTATGCCATTTATACAAGTGAATTCATAGTCTTTTCTTCATTAGCTTAGGCCTGAACAGGACTTTGAAGGGCCGTGGAACAATCGTCTTTGAACAACTGGTGTAAATACTACTACTGCTATTTCAAGCCTTTGTGAACGGGACTTTAAGTTCCCCTTCTTATTTTAATGTCTTCCTATTCCATATCTGTTCCCTCACCTTATTTCCATTGGCCACATCTACGTGAGATGCTGACTGCATGGCAGCTCATTATTCCTGCATAGGAGCATCATGTGGCAGGAAGCATGACACGACATATTGCACAGTAGTAATGAGCTACTGTGCAGTCAGCATCATGAAAAAGCCATTCGGCAACACTACTATGCAGTAACTCCAATTACTGTGGAATCATTTAGGACTTGCTTAGTACACCATTGCCCATTGTAAATGGAAGGTACTAAATGACTGAACAGTAACCACTGCACAGTCTGTGTCTCGTGTAGATGCAGCCATTGTCACCAGTACAGCCTAATCCAAAGCCTGGGTCGTTTTGTGGCTGGAATAGCAAAAAAAAGTCAAGTGCGAGTCTGAGTCTTTACTGTCTTTGTCCTGCCTAAGAGAAGCATACTTGCTTACTCCTATTCAGTGTTCACTGAAGCCCCAAAATTAAATAATGTAATTGTTTAGTGTAGAGATCAGCACAGGCCTCTCAGGCAATCTGGCCCAGGCATGCTTCTAGGGACACATGAAACTAGCTGCAGCCACCAATTTCCAGGCTCTGGCATGGGCAGAGTGGAAGTCATGCATCCCAGAATTGTTCTCCAGTTTACCATAGAGGCAACTTGGACAAATTCATAGCTAATATTCTAATTTAGTTAAATTATTTTTAAGCAGATGTAGCTGAACTAAATGCTAGCGATCAGATTTAGTTGGTCTGTGACTCCAAGAGCTGCAGCATATCCTTAACATCTGTTGACTCCCTAAGGAGGTTTTGGGATGTCCACATATCATGGAGTCAAGGTCTTCAGTTTGCCCAGCACATAAGGTTGCCCAAAAGCTGTGTCAATATTCTAACAAAGCACTCCCACAAAAGTAACCCTAGGATTACATGTTCTACAAAAAAAGAATAGAGGACTGGGAACATATCAATTTATTTTCCTATTCAAACAAAAACCCTCTGTGATAACTGCAGCCAAAGAAAGAAAAGAATGGGCATACATGAAATACATTTGCTATAAGTGTTCAACTTGATTCCTTAAAAATATATTTTGGTCTTGTCCACATAAAGGTGCATTGATTTAAACTGATGGGCCTTGGAAAACGTAAGCACTTTGATTTAAACCAGGCTTATTTCTGTTGGAAACAGGTTTAACCTAAACCAATACAGAAAAGTGTCCGCACTGAAATTCACTCTAGTTTAATCAAATTAGCTTAAAAATAAATTTAAGTTAAACTAGTGCAGTCTCTGATGTAGTCAAGGACAACACCATGTTCCTCTGTCTCATCCGAAGCAATGGAAAGAAAACTGCGTAGTCAGTTCAATTAAGGAGTGGTTATATCTTGTACAAATTGGGTCACGGCAAAAAAAAAATGTTTCTAATATAAGTATTTGTACATGACCCAGGAATAAATCATCTTTGGTTGGAAAAGTTAAGCAGATTCTAGAGAGGGGGGCTACTCCATATAAGGCAAAGAAACCATTTTGATACTTAGTGAAATTAGGAGGTAAAGGTCTCCTGGGAGACCTATTTAGCACATAACTGTAAAAAAGGGTGGGAAGCAATCACTCTAGAAGACATCCTGAAGGAAAAGAAAGAGAGAGCAAGAGAAAAAAAAAAGAAAAAAGGGGGGAAAAGATCATCTGCAAAGCACACATTTCCATGTTCTCTGGGTTTCTTGCTCTGACTTTGGTTGATCTGAATTGCTGGAAGGTTGCTAAAGATTTTGGAAACAGCAAAAATAAATCTATTTTTTATTAAAAGTTTTGGCTACAAGATAGGTGCGTGCCTCACAATGAGAGAAAGAAAAAAAATAGAGTGTTGAAAAAAATCCAGTCTCAAAATAGAGTTCCAGCACATCTGCAGGAGCAGTGAGCTCTGTGATTTCTGTAAGTCTTGTGGTTAACCTCATGGCACGGAATGAATTATTCCCCAATTCCGTCCTTCATTAAACCACCCTTTCTATGAAATGTGTCGACGAAGACAACACATGGCCAGCTACTAATCAGCAAGATGACGGTCCATCCATAAGTTGTTCTCTTTTTGGCTACAACAAAGCTAAACTGTTCTTCCTACATAATTTTAAGTTTTTTATAACTGTGTCCTGAATAGAGGTATGAACAACTCTCATGATTTAATTCAAACAGCCTGTATATACATAGATAAATGTTAGATCCCATGCAACATGCCTCATAACTGCAAGCTGTCCTCAGCACCTCCATTACACAATGCATTTGCAAATATAAATTGGATACATTATTACAAATAGCAGAGATATATTGTTTTAAGAACCCTGAATTTTAAGGATAAGTGCAGTGTATTACAAAATTCATATAAAAAAATAAACACTTCATCAGTCCACCCAGATACATCTGTAGTAGATGTATTTCCATGATAAAGCCTTAAGATATAAGTGTTTAGAAGGCTCAAATGATTGAGTTTCAGTGTTGTTACATGTTACAATTAGTAGGTACCAACCCTAAGAAATGTTAAGCTGTGTTAAAGTTAACATGCAACTGTTCACAGAATGTGGTAAGTGTTAATGTCCTCACTAACAGGTACGGAGCTGATCTGCTCCTAGAAGTCTGGTGACCAGAGGTGAGGCTAGGAGCTGCAAGTCTGCTCCATGCTTGCCCTGCTCACTGGCTTTCTAGGGCAGTATAGGTTTCAGAGTAGAGGCCCTGCTAGGGCCACCCCCCCAGCCCAGATTGGGGCCCATAAGCCCTGCGAACCTGTATCAGGGCCCACCAACACCCCTTCCCCTCCAGCATAAATCAGGACCTGCCACCCCTTCCACCCAAACCAGAACTCACCAGCACCCGCCTCAATCCTGCTCACGTGTCATCCTCCTCCTCACCCTTCATGACTTCTCAGCATCTCCCTACTCACCTGCTGCAGCCTCAGGGGGCTGAACTCAGTCCTGAGAGTGGTGGCGGCATCAAGTGGGTGGTTTTCTCCTTTCATGGGACAGAAACAGCAGTGCAGGAAAAGAGAGAGCTAGGAAGGGGGCAGGAGACAGGTTGGTAAGCCCAAAAGGATCATAGAATCATAGAAAATGATGCTAGGAAGGGACCTCAAGAGGTCATCTAGTCCAATCCCCTGCTCAAGGCAGAACCATCACCAATTAGATCATCCCAGCCAAGGCTTTGTCTAGCTAGATCTTAAAAACCTCCAAAGATGGATATTCCACAACTTCTCTGGGTAACCTGTTCCAGTGCTTTACTACCCTACTAGCGAGAAAGTTTTTCTTAATATAGTAAATAGTAGGCTGTGCAAAATTTTGACAGGTGTTTCATTTCGAAGCTGTTTCAATGTGTTTCAAGCTCAAAACAGCAAAATCGAAACAAAACAAAGGCACTTGAAATGTTTCAAAAGTTTTGAGTTTTGAAGCCAGGCTTGTGGCAGCTAAACAGAGACTAGAGAGAGGGAGGGGGAAGGACTGCTCTCTGATACTGATATCTAGCTCCCTGTTCAACTCCCTAGCTCTCTGATCGCTTCCCCACATCTTCGTGGGAGGCGCAGGCCCCTGATCTGCACATGCGGTTTCAGCAGGCTGCTGGGAAGTGATCAGAGAGTTGGGGAATCGAACTGGGGAATGTTCGGGTCCCTGAGCATTCCCCCAGTTCCCAGTTGGATTCCCCAGCTCCCTGATCTTTTCCCTATCTCTCTGATCACTTCCTGCAGCTCTTCCCAGGGAGCACAGGCCCCCAGATGACAGGAGGCAGTTGCTGCCAGATGTGATCACCACTGGGTGCAGCCCATGCCAAATGCCAAGAAGCCTAGTGCTGCTGCTGGCCCCAGCCAGCAACAGCAGCATGCTGTCATCCCGCACACAGATCTGGGGGCCCATACCCCCCAGGAGGGCTGTGGGGTTGTGTCAGACTCCTCCCAGGGGAGAAAGGGCCCCTGGATCTGCACGTGGCATGATGCTGGGAAGCTTGATGCTGATGCTGGCCCCAGCCGGCAGCAGCAGCATGCTGTCATCCCACGTGAAGATCTGGGAGCCTGTGCACCCCGGGAGGAGTCTAGCACAGCCCCACAGCCCTCCCAGGGGATACGGGGCCCCAGATCTGCATGCAGGATGACAGCAGGCTGCTGCTGCTGGCTGGGGGGGGGGCACACGCGGGCTGCGCCAGGCAGTCTTGGGTGCTGGCAGTGGCCCCAGCTGGCAGCAGCAGCATGCTGTCATCCCACATGCAGATCCAGGGTCCTGCACCCCTGCAAAAAGTCCAGCACATCTCCACAGCCCTCCCATGAGGCATGGGCCCCCAGATTTGTGTGTGGGAAGACAGCAGGCTGCCGCTGCCATCAAGTGATATGAGTTTTGCTTTGAACAGTTTGAGGTGAAGTTTCTCAGAAACCCCTACACTCATCTCCTTGAAACTTGGCAGTCTTTATGCCCTCAGAAGCAGCTACCATCCCTGCTAGTTTCATCACAATCAGGCAAGAAGTGACAAAGTTATAGGCATTTCCATGGTTCCCCATTATAGCCTATGAGCAAATTATTAAAATGCATCGAAACAGCGAAACAGTGGTGACAAAACGAAACAGAACAGTGCTATGAAATTAAATGGAAAAATGAAATGAAATACTGTCCCTTCAAAATGGCAAAGCAGAAGTTGAAATGAAATGGTGCTGTTTCGCACAGCCATAGTAAATAGCCCCACTCAGCAGAGCCTCTCCACCTCCATCCCAAAAGAAACCTAGGACATGCTTCCTGCTTAGTCTTGGATCCCCTGGTCTCCCTCCCCTCTCTCCCCTGCCCAAGTCTTTACCTCTTCTTCACAAATGCAAGCTGGATCTAGACATATGCAACTAAAAGAAACTGCTGGCATCTGACAACAGAAAGTCCGAGTATCATTTTTAAACCACTATAGAAATTGTAGTGGTTTTGTTTCACAAAACAATATAGCTGTTCATTATGTCACTTAAACCAAACTTTTCACAGGTGTGTACTACCTGTATTCTTTCCAGGTTCTGCGGTGTCACACTTGAGACCCCCGAGTCACATTTCCAAGAATGCTGGACACAAATAACTGCAATTTATATGTGCTTTGAACATACAGGATGCATCCAGATGAGAGCGCATATGCCTCTTAGCCCATCTCAAACCCCTTTGAGATGGGGCAAGAAGCATGTTCAGGAACAAAAAAATGTTCCCCACACTGCAAACTTGAAGTGCAGTGATAAAATTAAACCCTTGGATATCCAGGGGTGCAAAATAAAGAAAGTCTAAAAAAGCAGGGTAGGGCATGGTCCAGGACTGTGCCTTAAGGCAACCGGAAGCTGGGTCCTCCATGGAGACGCTCTGACTGCCAAAGTGTCTCTGTGCTGAAACGCATGGCCTACCAGGCCACATGTTCAGCACCAGGGCTCCAGTGCCGTAAGTAAGGGGTTGGGGGGCTATGGGGGGAAGGGGACCAGGGGAGGACCCCTGCTGGCCTCACCCACTTCCCCAGCCCCCCGATCCCTGCTCTGCCCAGTCCCACCCCCCCTACTCCCCTGATCACTTCCCTGCCTGTCCTCACCCC
>NW_005841937.1:2926237-2928906 GCF_000455745.1 Alligator sinensis | reverse complement strand
GCAGGACAGCCATCAGGGGGGCTGCAGCAGCCAGTGGGGGATGGGCCACGTGGGGCAGCAATCGGGGGGCTGAGATGGGGCATGTGGGCTTTGCGGGGGGGTGGTAGCCCCTGTGAGGGCCATTTGGCCCCTGTGTGGGGGCTGTAGCTCCTGTTGGGGGGCCATAGCCCTTGTGTGGTGACTGAATTCCCTGTTTCGGGGCTGTAAACCCTGTGTGGGGGCCATAGCCCCTGTGGGAGGGCAGGAAGATATATATTCATGAAACATGTATTTAGAGTTCACTTTATTATTCTGATAAAAGACATGCTTTAACACTCTCTATATCAATAAAACATTGTCCAACTGATCCCTGTCTCTTTCTCATGCTCTCTCTCTTTATAGTGGTCTTTTGTTTTACTGGTGGAGGAACATGGATTTGGGGATATTTTACAGAGTGACTTTTGGATTTTTTTTTTTGTTTTAATCAGGGATTTTTCAGTTTTCCAATACGAAACACCAGAATTCCTGCTAGGAAGGCCAGTGATAGGACCCTGCCTTCTCAGAGCTGGCATCTTGGACCCAGCTGGCTGTGGCTGACAGCTTGACAGGAGGACATGCAGGAGGACATGCTTTGATGGTTCAAAGCAGGTCACCACATCTGGAACATCTTCCAGCCAATAGCTTCCCAGGTGGCCAGGCAGGGGGCATATGTGGCAGTAGTGCTGCACAGAGGCCAACTCTGCAGCCACCGCCCACTGGCAGCTGGCCCAGAGGGGCAGATGCCTCTATTAGCTGTGCAGTCCCCATCTGGGTCTGGCAGGTGCACAGCAGGTCACAGACAGTTAGCAGCCCCCGCTGCCAGACTGCTGCAGTGGGTAGAGGGTGCAGGGAACTCTCAGGGCTCCTTTAGCAGTCCAGCTGGCACAAGGGGTAGTGTCCCCAGGTACCAATTGGCTGGGCCCCAAAAACTCCTGAGAGGTAGTATCCCTGAGCTACTTGCCAGGCTGGCTTTTTATACTACTGGGGACAGCACAGGTGTTGGCCCTGGGCTCTAGCTCCCCCTGGCTGCAGATCTGGGAGGACTCAGGCAGGGTTATTTTGCCCCAAGTGGCACAATTTGCTCCACAACAAAGTGCATGTCCAAGCACGTGCACTGAGGCAAAAAGCCCCAGCTCAAATTTGCACCACTTCTATTTGAGCTCCTGCAAGCGCACATGCTTGCATGTATGGATGCGCCCATAAAGGGCTGCAAAACTCTAACACGTCTGAAAAGACTAGGCTATAAAGATCTCAAATTGGGCACCCAAAGCTATTGGCCATTTTGATTTTCACTATCTTGGTGCCTCACTTCTCCATCAAATGGTGTTGATATTTTGCTTTATAGCAGTGCAGTGAAGGTAACATCATTAATGTCTGTAAAGTACTCAGATACCAGAAGGATGAACAGAAACCTTGCACAACATAGAAAGCTATGTTTGAATGATGTTCAGTACATAAGGTATGTGAAAGCTCCTGGAATGAAAAGAAAACAGTACTGAGTAAGATCTTTGTTCAGTGAGCACAATCCATCTTTGGGATATAGACTGAGAAACTGGGCTATCACTTCACATTTCAGAGGGTTGCCTATTTCCTGCTTGCAGGCTAGTGGGCTCAGTAAAACTAGATAATCACAACCTTGTTTGCAGTTTCAGTTACTATTTAGGCTTTTTGCAATAAGATGGACTAAATTGTTTGTCTCTGTCAGTGTGCCTTATTTTAGGGAAGTGTAGCATTATT
Organism: Alligator sinensis; assembly: GCF_000455745.1. NCBI lineage: Eukaryota > Metazoa > Chordata > Crocodylia > Alligatoridae > Alligator > Alligator sinensis. Next base: position 2,927,151 of record NW_005841937.1, on the reverse strand, counting down.
CTTCTTGATTCAAATGAAGAAGGACACTGTTATGCTGCTACTTCTTGAGGAAGACTTAATGTTCTTTCAACTTGTCTTTGTTTTTTGACGCACATAACAGAGAAAACTAGTAATAGGATTTTAAGAGGGAAAAAAGCAAAGTTAACATAGCTAAAATGTGACAACAGAAACAGTTTCCAATTTCATGGAAAGGGAAAGATTTTGAAATATTTACTCGGAGACTCAAACAGATTTTTTGCCTAATGCTATAGAACGTATGCCTAAACAAAGAGCTATTATCCTTACATTGATTGGAAAAAGAAATCTACATATTTTTTGTACTTAAAGACTGATGTTTTCACAATATTCTGGGTGAGGTGTAGAATAAAGGCAGAACAGAGCTTCTAAAAAGATCATATGCCTAACACAATATTTTACAAAGAACAATGCAAGTTTCATCTAACAAACAATTAACAGGAGAAAGTCTTTGAATTTTTTACAAGTTTAATTATTTGCTACTAGTTGTTTTTAAAGAGGCCCCCAGGGATCAATTTGTTATTTTTTTTGGAGTAAAACATCCAGGACTGAGGGAGAAGCTGTTGGATATTGTTTTTAAGAAGAAACTGCCACGAGAGGGAACTGTGGAGATGACTTTAGGGGCTGATAGAAGGAATGTAATTTCTTAAATTAGACCTGTCCCAAAACTACTGGCAGGTAGTGTTGGAGCCAGTCAAAAGTAATTGATGCTGAAGCCCATAAGTCTACAAAAGTTTACTGACTGAGTTAACTTGTGCATTTGTTGTTTTTCAAAGTATAATGGACCAAGTACTCTTATTTGGATGACATATTAATTGGAGGCATTCAAAAGAACATTAGGGCCTTCTCAAAGTTTTGTTAAACAGATTACTAAAATATGGTTGTGATGTAAAAAAAAA
>NW_005841937.1:2917708-2925837 GCF_000455745.1 Alligator sinensis | reverse complement strand
GGTGCACAGCAGGTCACAGACAGTTAGCAGCCCCCGCTGCCAGACTGCTGCAGTGGGTAGAGGGTGCAGGGAACTCTCAGGGCTCCTTTAGCAGTCCAGCTGGCACAAGGGGTAGTGTCCCCAGGTACCAATTGGCTGGGCCCCAAAAACTCCTGAGAGGTAGTATCCCTGAGCTACTTGCCAGGCTGGCTTTTTATACTACTGGGGACAGCACAGGTGTTGGCCCTGGGCTCTAGCTCCCCCTGGCTGCAGATCTGGGAGGACTCAGGCAGGGTTATTTTGCCCCAAGTGGCACAATTTGCTCCACAACAAAGTGCATGTCCAAGCACGTGCACTGAGGCAAAAAGCCCCAGCTCAAATTTGCACCACTTCTATTTGAGCTCCTGCAAGCGCACATGCTTGCATGTATGGATGCGCCCATAAAGGGCTGCAAAACTCTAACACGTCTGAAAAGACTAGGCTATAAAGATCTCAAATTGGGCACCCAAAGCTATTGGCCATTTTGATTTTCACTATCTTGGTGCCTCACTTCTCCATCAAATGGTGTTGATATTTTGCTTTATAGCAGTGCAGTGAAGGTAACATCATTAATGTCTGTAAAGTACTCAGATACCAGAAGGATGAACAGAAACCTTGCACAACATAGAAAGCTATGTTTGAATGATGTTCAGTACATAAGGTATGTGAAAGCTCCTGGAATGAAAAGAAAACAGTACTGAGTAAGATCTTTGTTCAGTGAGCACAATCCATCTTTGGGATATAGACTGAGAAACTGGGCTATCACTTCACATTTCAGAGGGTTGCCTATTTCCTGCTTGCAGGCTAGTGGGCTCAGTAAAACTAGATAATCACAACCTTGTTTGCAGTTTCAGTTACTATTTAGGCTTTTTGCAATAAGATGGACTAAATTGTTTGTCTCTGTCAGTGTGCCTTATTTTAGGGAAGTGTAGCATTATTCTTCTTGATTCAAATGAAGAAGGACACTGTTATGCTGCTACTTCTTGAGGAAGACTTAATGTTCTTTCAACTTGTCTTTGTTTTTTGACGCACATAACAGAGAAAACTAGTAATAGGATTTTAAGAGGGAAAAAAGCAAAGTTAACATAGCTAAAATGTGACAACAGAAACAGTTTCCAATTTCATGGAAAGGGAAAGATTTTGAAATATTTACTCGGAGACTCAAACAGATTTTTTGCCTAATGCTATAGAACGTATGCCTAAACAAAGAGCTATTATCCTTACATTGATTGGAAAAAGAAATCTACATATTTTTTGTACTTAAAGACTGATGTTTTCACAATATTCTGGGTGAGGTGTAGAATAAAGGCAGAACAGAGCTTCTAAAAAGATCATATGCCTAACACAATATTTTACAAAGAACAATGCAAGTTTCATCTAACAAACAATTAACAGGAGAAAGTCTTTGAATTTTTTACAAGTTTAATTATTTGCTACTAGTTGTTTTTAAAGAGGCCCCCAGGGATCAATTTGTTATTTTTTTTGGAGTAAAACATCCAGGACTGAGGGAGAAGCTGTTGGATATTGTTTTTAAGAAGAAACTGCCACGAGAGGGAACTGTGGAGATGACTTTAGGGGCTGATAGAAGGAATGTAATTTCTTAAATTAGACCTGTCCCAAAACTACTGGCAGGTAGTGTTGGAGCCAGTCAAAAGTAATTGATGCTGAAGCCCATAAGTCTACAAAAGTTTACTGACTGAGTTAACTTGTGCATTTGTTGTTTTTCAAAGTATAATGGACCAAGTACTCTTATTTGGATGACATATTAATTGGAGGCATTCAAAAGAACATTAGGGCCTTCTCAAAGTTTTGTTAAACAGATTACTAAAATATGGTTGTGATGTAAAAAAAAAGTGTTTTAAAAGAATTGGGTTAACTGGGGCACTGTATAAATGCACAGGGATTATAGTAATTAAAAGACAGCAGTTATTATGACTGTTCTAGTATCAAGGATGTTTCTAACCAGGATAAATTTTAATCAAGATTTATTACAATATTAACTAGTTCATATTGTCTGTCCTATTATAGAAAAATATGAAGTAGTTTTGGACATGAAAGGAGAATAAGGCATTTGAGGAAATGACCAAAAGAAACTGAGTAGTTCCAGTCAATTTGTACCTCTGGAGTTATCCATAATTAGGAACCTACTTAATTCACGGAGAGAACAAGGAATTTTCATGGCTTGGTCATGGCACAAAGAGCCGAATACACAGGCATTTCCTAGTGGCCCCACTCGTCACCACTGATTGGCAGTGTGGCTCCAGGAGGAAGGAGGGATGAAGGGGTGGCCAGCATCTTGGCTGCTGGCTGCCCTTTGTGTGGCCAGACCCCTCACTGCTGATTGGTGAAAAGGACCCAGGGGGAAAGGAGGGAGAAAGGGGTGGCTGCCATCATGGCTGCTAGCTGCCCTTTGGACCACCCTGCCAGCTGGTACTGAGAACTGTTGGCTCCCACTGGGGAGCCAGTGTTTTAAGTTGATTTTGCAGTCACAGATTTCACAGTTTCTGCAAAATTGTGAATTAAGTAGGTCCCTACCCATAATTAGAAACTACCTAAGTCAGGCAGTTGCCAACCAATTTCATGGATAGATCACTGGGCCCAGCAGCTATTTCATGGGCAGAGTATGGTGGGCCCCCCATACCTCTGATTGGCCAATGGACCCCAGTGGCCCTACCTCACCACAGATTGGCTGTGAAGGCTGACCGTCATGCAGACCCACCCCTCACCACCAATTACTGGAGAGGAGGAGGGCTACATGACAGGCAACCCTCACAGTCATCAGCATAAGAGGGACAGGGCCAGCAACCACTTTAGATAAAAGTCTCTCCCCTCTCTTTGGAAAGGCAGCCTCTCTCCTCCCCCCTTCCCCACCCCCAGCAGGTTGAGCAGCTGGGCCACAATACCCCGAGGACTGCTGACTTCCTCTGGGGTGAGGTTGGCCCATTTCCGGCCCTGGTGTACTGAGTCAATCACATGGCTCTGAACCATCCCTACACCTTGTCCCATGCCTCACAGGTTGCTTCCAATTCTCCTCACTACTCCCCCAGGCCCTTACTGGCTCACAAAGGTGTCAGGTCCCTCTAGGTGGACTGAGGGACCTGGCCCCTTACTGGACTGGCACTCTAACCCATGTCTGGATTGCACAGTCACTCCACCCCTTCACTGGGCCACACATTCACTCCTCCCCTTTACTGGGCCAAACACTCACAGTGTGTCTTTTTCCCCTCGGGCCTCAGGTCCCACTTACTTGACCTTGGCACCAAGCCTTTCCTTTCTAAAGGGTTACCGATAAGACAGTAGAGGCTGAGGCTTTACAGCACCCCATCCTTGCCTTTCACTGGGGAGGCACAGGTGTGGCATTCCCTGGGGGCTGTGCCACCACAGGCACAGTCCCACCACACTAGTCAAACCCAGCAGGGTGCAGTTTTAGGCATTACCCAGGACAAGAAGGAACCTCCTCCATCCCTATAGTTCCTACCCTAAACTCCAGGTGTTATATGAGCTGCAGACCTCAGGCTGTGCAACATTTTTCTTCCAGCTCCCCAGTAACTGCCAGCTCTGATCCCAGAGTCTGGGGTTATACCCTCCCTGCCCAGCCCTCCTCCAATCAGGTGGCCCCTTGCGGTCAGGTAACTTCCTAAGAGGGTGTACACCCACCTGCCAGCTCTCCACAGCTTTTCTGATGTTCTTAAAGTGGCAGGCAAAATCAGTATATTGCCACAGTAATGCACTATAACACTTTCAGGATATCTGTGCTGCATTTCTCTAAAGTAGTTAAATGCTATTATTTCCAGGAAATTTGAGTTATCCTCAGAAACTGCTTAGTTGCTATGGGATCTTCAAGTAAAAATATCAAAAAGATTTATATGAGGAAGACTGAAGGATAGTAAAAATGAAAGGGATGACCAGAAGTTATTTTTGGAAGCTGGTTTTAGATCAGGACATAGAAAAGGAAAGAAGTCATAGTGTTTGACATAATAGCTATCACAACCTTCCAGGTTCAGGTCTCTGTCATTCATGAAAGTAGGCAATGAAGCCTTGGGAATGAGAACACAATAAACAACCATGCTGAATGTTGGTTGATGTCTATTATCAGTGGTCAAACATATGGCACATAACAACTACCTTTGGTATATAAACAACTGAAGTGCTCATTAACATGTTGGCCTGAGGATCTTTCTTTAAACGGTCAACAGTTTATTTTCATAGCATTTCAGAAATTATGGCAAAACTTAGCAAAACACATCACATCAACCACCTATTACCCAGCATCAGATGGATGGATTGCTAAAACATTCAGTGAAGAATGAGCTTGAGATAAGCAAAGTGATAAAAGAACTCTACTTCATGGTGCTGTACACATTTTCCTACAGATATAGGTCTATGCTACTGATAAGTATTTTAAAGACTCAAGCATATGGTGGCAAAGTGAGACTCCCCAACTAGCCACAGTGCTAGTTGCCCCACTTGCCTTTGGGCATGCCCCCCACCTGATTCACTTGCCATGCCTTGTTATTAATTAATCGATCTTAATTAAGCAGGAGTCAGCCCATTTACTGTCCTGATGCCAGGGGACACTATCTGCGGCTCCGTACCTGCCCTACACCACAGCCCATGCCTCACAGATGGCATCTGGATGTTAAAGTGCCCCTTAGGCCCCGTGGCATGCTTAGGCCATGCCGTCAGGCCTCAGTCATATACACATTCCTACCGCCTGCATCTCTCTCAGGCCTCACTCACCCCACCCTCTCTCACAGGGTCTCTTTCATGTGTCGACAACTTATGCTGCTTTGCTCCCTCTTGGAGCAGGCATCCTTTGGCCATAGGCTTAGCTAGTCCATTCCTTGGGTGGCAGACATATCATGTGTTGGGCCTCTCCCATGACCCTCACCAGGGTAGTGGCCAGACAATTACCTGACCAGGTCTAAGCATACTCTGGCCCCTTTCAGGGTAACACTATGTATATGTATATGCACTGGGCCTTCAGCCCTCTGGTTCTTCTCCCCCCTTCACTGGGGATCCCCATCTCCACCCCCTTCACTTGGGGCTCCACACCACCCCCTTCAAAAGGGGCTACCCCCTCACTGGGGATACTCATTTCTGCCCCACTCATTTGGGGCTCCATATGGCCCCCTTCACTTGGGGCCATAAGGCTTCGCTTCCCAGTGGGCTCAGGTGGCCATAGCCGTGCCTGGCCCCTACTACCTTTCCTCCAGGGCTCAGGTGGCTGCAGGTGTACCTGACCCTCACTCTTCTCTTTGGGCTTGCACCCCATGGGGCTCAGGTGGCCACAGCTGTGCCTGGGCCCCCCTCTCCTTCCTCGGGGTCTCTCACCCCACAGGGCTCAGGTGGCCGCAGCTGTGCCTGGCCCCCCACTCTCTCTCCGGTGGTACGAAAACCCACTCAAAGGTGAGAGCTGGGGTTAAGGTGTCCAAACTCGCCTTTCACCGGGGCGGTAACTGGCCTGGCATTTCCTGCGGGCTGCCACACCACTGAGAGCCCTAGCAGGCCACCCACTCCTGGCAGGGTGCTGTTTTAAGTCATGCCCAGGACCAGGAGCCTCCTAACCATCCCCTCCAGCTCCTGCCCTTACCTCCAGGTTGTTATGGAGCCTCACAACCAGGCAATGTTGCTGCCTGCGCAGCCAGCAGGGAAATGAGCTCTTTATATAGGCAGCCAGAGATCTAAAAATGGCTTCCCTAATCAAGCACCTGCTGGCTGCTTTGCTCCCGGCTTTTAGTTTAAAGTGGCAGGCACCCACAGTGCCCTGCCACATACCTTCCCCCTTAAAATGGTACCTGGGGGAGGTTTCCCTTGCTCCTCCTCCAAAACAGGCTCTCCTCAGTGCCTGTGAGAGCCCTCAAGTGGTGAGCACCCCAAAGGTGCTCCGCCACACATATCTTTATAGGACATCAGTTATGGACTAGAGTTATGTTATCGAGTCAGTCTTGTCAAAAGCATTCAAGAAAAATAGTGTAAATATACAATGTAGAACCCCTCTCCATCTGCCGCTCTCCCCACACCCCCACTCCCAAAGGAGATGGTACTGGTATATAATCACAGATAAATAATAAAGTGAGTAAAAAGGTGTGGCAAAGGCAGGGGTGAGCAATTATTTCAGCTGAAGGACTGATTAATTACTTTTGGTGAGCTGTTGAGAGCTGCAACAGTAGCCCTGCCCCTAGACAGGTGCCCCACCCCCGACCACCATTTTGGGATGAGAAGTCCCTCTAAACCCTGGCCTTTGCCACCAGAAGCCTCCCAGTCCCTTCCCATGGAAGCACTCCTTTTATGGAGTGGAGGTAGGCAGGAGGGGTTGCCATCTTGAAACCAGAAAAACAAACAAACAAATCATATACTAAAAATCAAATGTCTACTATAACATTTTTTTTTTTAATATTTTGTTCCAATGTATGTGTGTTTGGGTAGTGTATATATAGGTGATTGCATAATAGCTCAAAATAAAGTCTTACTTTTGTATATTGGGTGTGGAAGGGTGGGGCAGGTTGTGGGAGAGTTGTGTGGGGTTTGTGAAGAGGTGTGGGGGACTTGGCGGGATTGCAAAGGTGTGTGGAATTTGTGGGGGAGGTCTGTGGAGGGTGTGGATGGGTGTGGGTGTGAGAAGTTTTGTGGATGGGTATGGTTGTAGGAGTGTGTGTGGGATTTGTTGGGGTGGTGGATGTGGGGTTTGTGGGTTTGTGTGGACCCCGCTACCACATGCTCTCTCCACCCATGGCGCACAGCCTTCACCACAGGAGTACGGCAGCAGCAGCAGGTGGTGGGCCCTCGAGTCACTCCTGGCCCACTGCAGGCAGAAACACCCCACTGGTGCACAGCTCCCATTGAATTCCAGGAGCTGCCCATAGCGGCAATGGAGACAGGCTAACTCAGCCCACTGGTGCATGCCTTGAAGCCAAACTGGGCTGGCTCTGTGACAGTACATGGTGCTCCCAGCACTACAGGTGGGAGCTGTGCACCATAGGGCAAGGCCAGCTCCATGTCTCCACATGGCTCTTCCTGCTTTCAGTGCCAGGAGCCCCACGTGCTGTCACATACCCAGCCCAGTCTGGCTTGAAACCATGTGCCAGAGAGCCAAGCCAGGCCCCACACCTACCCTCAAACCCCACCCCTACCTCCTCCCCACTTCTGCAGGCAAGAGCTCCCCTCCTCACTCACCAGCTGTCCAGCCATGTGCCATTGTGTTCAGCACCTTCACATGGAGCTCCCAGATGGAGTGCTAGGACCCCACAGAAGCATAGAGCCTGCCCAGTCCAATGGTGCATGACCTGTGAAAGCTCACGCCAGCTTTCAGAGAGGCAGCTGCAGGCCAGTAATATTTTTTTTTTTGGAGATGTCCTGCAGGTTGGATAGAAAGGCCTGGTGCACCAGATACAGCCTGTGGGCCATATTTTGCCCACCCCTGGGCAAGGGCAATATTAAGATCAATAATAGAATTAGTAGAGGTGAAAGAGGAGATAAGTAAGAGATACGGTCTAACAAACAGATTTTCATAGCAATGGCAAAAGGCCCATTTTTCTCACCAGGGAGAATTACCAGCAAACTTTAAGTTTCTAATCAAGAGCTTGAAAGTCCTAAAACTTCTCAGGGAAATGATTGTATACATTTTATAACCTAAGCAAGTTAATTTATTTTCCCCTAACCATATTCTGGGAAATCTTTGAACCATTTACTGAAATTATCCAAAAAAACAGCTACAACATCACTGCAGCATAGGCTAAGGAAGATATTAGTCAAGTAAAATCTCAGGTCAAGGAATTAATTCTGATAAGTTATAAGCAATTGAAAAAGGAATCTTAAAAGTGGTGGGCAGATAATAGATTCATAGATTCATAGATGTTAGGGTCGGAAGGGACCTCAATAGATCATCGAGTACGACCCCCTGCATAAGCAGGAAAGAGCGCTGGGGCTAGATGACCCCAGCTAGATACTCATCTAACCTCCTCTTGAAGACCCCCAGGGTAGGGGAGAGCACCACCTCCCTTGGGAGCCCGTTCCAGACCCTGGCCACTCTAACTGTGAAGAAGTTCTTCCTAATGTCCAATCTAAATCTGCTCTCTGCTAGCTTGTGGCCATTATTTCTTGTAACCCCC
>NW_005841937.1:2914361-2916547 GCF_000455745.1 Alligator sinensis | reverse complement strand
TGCCTCTCTACAACCCCAGTGAGAGATTTGTCGTGCCCCTCACTTAGGAACACTGAGGCAAAGAACTCGTTGAGGAGTTCAGCCTTGTCCCCCCTGTCTGTCACCAATTGTTTCTGCCCATTTAGCAGGGGTCCTATTCCTCCCTGGGCCTTCCTTTTACTCTCAATATATCTAAAAAACAATTTCTTGTTGTCTTTTACTTGGGTTGCCATCCTCAGCTCCATGGCAGCTTTGGCCCATCTAACTGCCTCCCTACAAGCACGAGCAGAGGAGGTATATTCATCTTTGGTGATCTCTCCCTGTTTCCACTTTTTATGTGCTCCCCTTTTGTCCCTTAGGCTGCCCTGGATTTCTCTGGTCAGCCAGGGAAGCCTCCTGGCCCCTTTCCCCCTTTTGCCTCGCTCGGGGATCGTCTTGCTTTGTGCCCAAAGGATCGTTTCCTTAAGGCACAGCCACCCTTCTTGGGCTCCCATCACTTCAAAACTCCTACTCTGCAGTGCGTCCTTGACTAATCGCCTGAGTTCATTGAAATCAGCTTTCCTAAAGTCTAGCACTTTCACCCTACTAGTTACCTTACCCACTCGGCGTCTTATGGTGAATTCTATTATTAGGTGATCACTGTCCCCCAGATGGCTACCGATCTGTAGGTCCCCAACCATGTCATCCCCCGTTGCCAATACCAGATCCAGTATGGCATTCCCCCTAGTGGGACCGTGTACCTCCTGTGTCAGGAGGTACATGGTCAGCAGCACTGAGTCACCAAAATTAAGGAAAAATAGCTTTATTCCTAAATCTATTCATTGCTTCCCTTTTGCACCCCCAGCTTTCTTCTGTTTGGCTCTCTCATACATTTTTAAATACATCTAAATAAATAATAAAAAAGCTTAATGAATTTGGGAACCTCCATTTTTAGATCCACCCAAAATAACCAGTCACTTTTGATGGGAAATTTAACCATACATATGTATCTTCACACTCATCTATCATTTACCCCTTCCAATGTTCCCTCTTTTCACTCCTCCCTCTTGGGATGCAAGCACATTCTAATAGTCAGTCCTGGATCTAGCATACCTCAGCAACTGCTATATTTTTCTTTTTTCTATTTCAAATAAGTTTTACAAAAAGGCCATCTTCCTCAAAATCTGAAAATACTACCCATCAAGAGACAAACATCCTCTCCATTTATTGACACAGAAAGGGTTTCCTCCCACCCCACAAAAAATGAAGCAGTAGTAGCATCACAACATGCCCATCATGAACTAAAAAAACCCCAGATAACATTTGCTGTAACCTTGACACACCTTTTCCTAACCAGACACACCCTTTCATCTCCTGTACATGTGTGCACACACACACACAATGAAACTCGTGTTGACTCTTCTCTAAAGTTAGATCTTTCACTCCTGAGAGCAAGGACCATTTATTTTATTTATTCTGTGAAATGCTTAGCATAAATGCTATATAAATAAAGAGCACGCAGTAATCTAATAGCTGTTCAGCTGCCTGTGTGAATTGAGTCTACTTCCTAGTAGGCAATTATCCAAAATCCCCACAACTAACACTTCTACTAGCAGTTCTTCAGCAAGGCCAAGACCTCTCCATTGCTTTATCTCTAGAGATGATCTTTCAGGTCACGGCTGAGGTTATGTTGGTGTGATAAGATGAAAAGTGTACTATCACTATTGTTCAGGCCACATCTGTTCTTCAAGACTAAGTACAGATGGTCAAAAAGCCCAAGGCTGAATCAATTCCACCTTTGCAGGTTAGTCTAAACTGAGTAGACTGAACCAATAAGCAACTGAACAGTCGGTCACTTTTGATTCCAGAAATGCAGCCATATGTCTGCAGTGGCTCAGGCCAGCGGCTGTGGGACACTAAAGCACACCTCCGTTTGGCTGCAGCAAACAGCTTGGACCAAGGCTAGCTCACCCACCCTTGTGAAGGGAGGTTTGCAGGGGAGGTGGAAAACATTCTGGGATGCTGAGGGACTGAATCTGGAGGGGATCTGGGACAGAAGCTCAATAAACCGATTTAACGTATATCAGTTAAGTCTGATACTACATCCATCCAGGTTTATTTTAAACCAGTTTGGGCCATTTTGTGGGGGGGGGTTTGCACTGAAATTCTGTTGTGTGACAGATTGAATTCATTTCTGATAACTTATACTAGTTTATATGCCATTTCTT
>NW_005841937.1:2895124-2914351 GCF_000455745.1 Alligator sinensis | reverse complement strand
CCCAATGGTATAGTATGCTTGCATAATCAACTTTCATAAACAGCAAAATTCACTTTAAATACACTTCACATTTGTCTGTTCTACCACAGAAAAAATAATCCTTCCACTTTTAAGTTATTAGTAAATGAACATATTGTTCCTTGCAGTCATTTAATTAAAGGAAAAGAATCCTGGTTCTTATAGCCTAGTTGACACAAGCTAAGTCATTCCATGGTTAAATTAGTCTATCAAAAAATCAAAATCAAAACCACATATCAATATGTATGTTATACATGGTGAAAAATATCATCCTCATACTACTTCTGCATTACTCAGAACACTTCATAGGGCATTCCTGAATTATTAATAATGTCATATAATAAAGCATGCCTTCATGACACATATGAAAAATGCTCTAGATCAGAAAGATTTTGTCCCAGATGTAAAAAGAAAAAAAAATAGGTTAAGGTGTGTCTCATCAGTAACATGTTTTGTTCTGAGTTAATGACAATAATGTACCAGTAAACTCACAGCTCAAAATGTCCTGTACTACACAAGTGTCTAAGTTACTGGGTTATAAACAGAGATGGATTTAAACTGGACCTTTAAACTCTTCATATTTCAAAAGTAGGGAGAAGGATGGCTTTATGAACTCTGTTCTGAACCGATCTGTATGGTTTTGATTTTGGTTCAGATTAAAACATAACAAATTTAACAGTTCTGCCTCAGATGCAGCTTTCAAGTACACTGAGCTATTTCCACCATTTCCCCCGCAAACAATCGAAGAAGAGGTTGCAAGATTTAAACATTGTCAAAACCACAGCCAATTTCTAGCTCTGATTTAGCCTCAGACATGAGCTCTACCCTAAAACCTAATCCAGATTGGAACACTGCCTCTTTGTATTGTTCCTTTTGTCTGCTGGGCTCAGATCCAGTTATAATTGTTTCTTTTCCACCCCCTTTTGTCTGGTGAGGAGTTTTTTGGCACTTTGGATTTATAGTAAACTGAAAATAGAATAGGGGGTTTCTTGTAGATTCTGTGGCCTGGGCAGACTTCTGGCCAGTGCTGACATTGTACGAGCATCTTTCCACAGCATTTGGCATCTGTATTGTTTCAGTCAAACTTGCCATATTTTTATGCATATTCCACAGAGGGGTATGATGATTCCTTTTCTATTGCTGTTGTTGTTTCAATCAATGGATTTTTTTCTGAAGGCAGTACAGATGGTGGGTATAGATCCAGATAGCAAGTGCTGTCATGACCTTATTTTGCCTTACAACAGGCGATGCCGTGGGGGGTCGACACCCCTTCTGCCCCCCCCTTTAAGTTGATAATACCACAGGAGCAGCAGGTGGGGACATAAAAATAAAAGCCCCCAAACTAGATAAGAATCCCCACCCCCTTTCTCCTCTGCTTAGCAGTACATCCCCTCCCCTCTTTCTCTGCCCACTGCTGCCACTATCACCAGCTATGCTAGAGGTGGGGGTACGCTCTACAGTTGTTCCCACTGGGTGTTTCAAGGACCCAGGCGCAGCCGGGGAAACCTGCAGTAGCAGGTAGATTCCACCTACCTGCCCAGTTCCCCTAGACACTCTCTGCTAGCCAAAAGACAGGGACACAGGAAGGGAACCAGTCCACTGGACAAACCTGGCTTCACATTCAGTCCCACCAAAGCAGGGCAGAAGCAGGTCTGAAGCATCTCCTCCCTCCACCCCTGAGTAGCTGGATCCCCTTTAAAAAATCCTGGATCTTCCCAGGCTCCAGCACTGTGCAGGTAATGTGATATTATAGACAATCTCCAACTCAGATAATAAAGACAATTATAAGGAAACAAAATAGCCATGATAATAACAAGAGGTGGAGAGAGAACTTGAAAAATCCACAGGAACTGGAAGTCTCTAAAAGTTCAAACAAATCAAGTACTACTAATCGGATCTGGTTCAAAGACTCCCAATAAATTGATTTCTGTAAGAGACTTGATTAAGCAACAACAACAACAAAAACACACTTCAGGAATTGTGTCATATAGGAAAATTACCAAAGTCTTATTTGTGTCTCAATTTCATTTTTACCTTATTAAATGTGTGGGAATGATGAAATCAAATGAAAATGATGGAAATCATTTTGATATGGTCATTTTCAGTTTGGAAACATTAAAATATTTGTAATCATATTTTTAGATATACTTTTTTCACAGGTCAAAATAAAGGGAAATGTCAATGCATTTGAATTCCTTGTGTAAGGAAAATCCCATTTTATTCAGTGCTATTACAACTAATATTGAAGAGTCTAAAGTAAGGATCAAATTCTGCAGCAGGTAAGTGAATATAAATTCCATTTAATGTCAATGAGACTTGGATTCTACATATTTTGTAGGAGGATTTGGCCCTGAAGGTGTAGAGTTCAATCCTCAGCTGGAGCTCCACTGACTATTTCTCTCTGAAACATTTGGACCCTTTCAGATTTACATCTGCCATGGATCTAGGCCTTAGGCTCTTCCTTAAAAAGGATACATAGCTGGTCTTAATAGCTGGTTTTCCTTCAAGTGAACCAAAGGTCCTGGAACAACAAGGAACTGGGACCAAAGGAGCTAGGTTATAACAGCCATGTTTTTGCACAACTGCTCTTGTAAGCATCACACTCAGCAACGTTTTATTTAAAAGAGAGCCCATGCTCGAGCCTGAAAAATTGTAGTATTATAACAACAATCAGGTGAGTGGAGCACAAGTGCAAGGCACTGACCAAGGGGGGAGGCACCAGAATGGAGCTGCAGAGGTGCCTCTCCCTCCTGTGTCCCACCCTTCCTTCCCCCAGCACCCTGCAAGGTATATGGGGGGGGGCCCCCCCCCCGCGGAAGTGTGGGGGGGGGGGGGGGGGGGGGGGGAGTTCACCTCCTTTTGCAGCACCAAAAAAACCAGTGAGTTTTTGGCCACTCAACATACATGGGCATGGTGAAAAAGAAAAAGGGGGTGATTTCTCCCCACCAGGAGCAAACCTCTGGCTGCTCTGCCACTATACATCACTTGGTTTCCTGTCCACCTCAGAACTGGAGCAGGGAAGGTGCAGGGTGGGGTAGAGGCATCACTGCTTGGAATGCAATACTGGCAGGTTGCACCTCTGTTGAAAGGCATCACTGCTTGGAATGCAATACTGGCAGGGTGCACCTCTGTTGACTATCTTGCAAATGGAGTAAAAGTGGAACATCGCATGTTACAGCTATCTGTATATTAGTGTAAGATGCACACCAGGACCCAACTGTGATGCATGTAATTTTTTCACCTCTAATGATCAGTGTTTCCAGAAAGAAGTACCCACAGGAGAGTGTCTATACTATCCCAGGGGAAGCAGTTCACAGCTGCCATAGCCTCTACCTGTATACTGCACCAGAACTGCCATAACATCAACATACTTATTTACAGAATGGGGATTAAGCCTCGCTCACTACTTTGACTGAAGTAATTAAAGAGAGAGAAAGGTAATGTGCTAGTATATTCAACAAAAGCTGCATGTTTATTTTTCCTTTCACCTGATCAGAACACTGAGAAAGGATGAAGGGACTCAAAAGGCTCCACATACCCAACATCTATTATTTTGAGTATCAATAATAGTTAATAATTGCTAGTTAATCCCATTACTAGCAACAAGAGTGAATACATGTACAAACTCTGTTTCTGAATTTTATATTAATAATTACAACATCCACCTTCAGGGGTAGACAACTCAAATCTTATTTTTAGAAGTAACCACGTGTTTTGTTTGGTTTTGTTAACATCAATTATAATAGTATCATATCTGATCTTTACATAATCACCAGGGATCCAAATTTTCCATTTGCCATGGAAAACCATAGAATCCATGTTTTTCTATGACCTACTGAAAGCATGGTAACATCCCATGCCAAGCGGCACCATTTCTACTCTGTCGTACTTTTGCTGTAGTTTTTTACTCTTGGCCAGTGCCAGGGGTGGGGAGAAACAGGCTGTTGCTGATTGGCTGAGAGGCAAAAGCCACAGTAAAAATAAAAGAGATCACAAATGGCACTGCTCACTGTGTGATGCTGCAACACTTTCGGTAGGTCACAGAAAGATCCAGATTTTTGTGCATTTTAAATGAAGATGTTTTGCTTTTTCCCCTGCAAAAAGCTAGGAATCCTGATAAACATACACTCTCTCTCAAGTAATCCCCAGTCTATTTCTTTTACGCATAACAGGTCACATTTTCTACCTCTCACCACAACACTAAACAGTTCAGTTTGTGAAACTTCATAATAAGGAGCAAATGAAGATGCATTTCAACAACATTCACATTGCCAACCCCGCTTTAGAAAGAAATAGCACGTTGTCATCTGTGCGCACTTCAAATATATATATATTCTTGAAATAACAAAGAGCTTTTGTTGGACTTCTGACATGCATTTGATCACTGAGATGTCCCTAATGTATGTGAAGGGTTAGAAAAGGCAACAAGGGTAAAAGGATACTGGCATAAGGAAATTTAAGCACAAATATTGTTTACTACAAGGAACATGTTCTTCATGGTCTGGAGCTCATTTTCATATGGCAATGTTAGAGAGTGTAGGAACTATTAAAATTTTCATTTAAATTTACTTCAGAATTTCAAATAGAAACACTGGGCCCTAAGAGCTGGATTCAATCAAAAGTATATTTGTCTTCTGTGATGAGGAAGCAAAGTTTTCAGGGCTCCAAAATCCTGGCAAAGGCTTTCATGGCAGCTGAACTCTGGAGAGAATCCAGCCTGAAAAGAGCTATTTTAATTTGTCTTCATTGTTTTTCAATGCACATTGACTGATGTTCTTAGCACAATACTAGAAATGAATAGTATCCAAATACCTTGTATCCCTAGGTACCCACTCATATTCAACCAATCCCAAAAACACGCAAAAGTGCTAAAATCCTCCAAAGAGTTATGTCTCTCCAGTCTTTGATGTTGGTCCCTGAAATGCCAGTTCTGGAAGAGTAAATTTATAGGGGAAATACCACTAGAAGCCAAAACACTTTCAATATTGCAACACAATTACTATTCCAAGCATGTAGTGAAAATTCATCTTGAATATTCATCTTCCATCCAGTTTTCTAATATTGATCTTCCCTTCTGTAGCATCTCTTCTCAGTCTTTTACCTGTACCTTTGGCTTTGTATAGTATTTGTCAAAAATCAGAATGTCAGCTCTGGAGGCTGGGCTCTCAAGTCCCTTTGTGTTCATTACACCCAACTGGGACAGATAAGGAACTGATCTTAATTTAACAATACCAGGATGTAATAACTTTATGAATGCTGTCTGTTCAGACAAGGCTTTTGGGTAGCTGATATATTTTTGGGGCCAACTGCACGGTTAGGATAGACAAGCTTTCAAATGCAAGGTGTTCATCAAATCTGAGGAAAGAAACAGGCCCAAAGCTGACTAAAAACAGTGGGTAGGTCTGTGAGAATGGAGAGAGGAGAAATTTCCCAGGGCGCAGACAAGCAATCTGCAAAATAAAAGAATCTGGTTGATGGAATATTAAGATCTAACAAAAGGGAGGAGAGTCGTTATCATGTGTAGGGTGAAGGAAGTATGCCGTAAAGTCAATGTAAAGTCAAACACATTAATGAACTCCACCATAAGATTCAGTATGCCATAAAGTCAATATCGGTATTCAGTCCTTGGTTCTTAGTGTTCAGCTAGCTTATGATGTTTTTATTCCCAAACTCAGCTCTTAAAGGTGTTTGGGAAATTTCCCTTTTACACAAGGATAGGGAGTAAGAAAGGGAGTGGTTGTTCTGTGAGGAATGTGTTCCTACTGGTGTTTGTGTATTCAGATGAAGTTTTGTCTCTACTGAGTTATAAGACTTGCCTGTACATATTTCTGGGTCTAGTTTAATAGGAGGAATAAGCAGCATAGCTAAACTTAAGACAAGGATTCCTGCAATGTGGTACATACACTACTGGTGGTAATAATATATATTTTAAAACTAAAATAGAAGCAAGGATTTTCATTAGGTGATATCAACTGCACAGTTGGAATAGACAAACTTTTGAATATAATGTATTCTTCAGTACTACTTTGGACCACAGTCACAGCATTACAGACGCCACCATCTAGTCCAGCCCCCAACACCCTGAAAAAGGGATCCCTTGCCAACCCTCCTATCCTAGAAGGAGAATGGTGTGTCATCAAGGAAACTAAGGACAGTAAGGCTACTGTACTGGATGGAATACCTGCTGAAATCTTCAAGGCAAGCTGCAAGGAACTGGTATTGAGTCCCCATAAATTTATTCTTCTAATTTGGGACAACAAGGAGATCCCTGGGAACCTGAGGAATACTAAGATTGTGACTATCTTCAAGAAAGAAGAGAAGTCTGTATGTGGGAACTAGTGAGGTACTGCCCTCCCCTTTCCACAGCAGGAAAAATCCTCAGCCACATCCTCCTGAACCACCTTCTACCTGTTGCTGAGGAAGTCCTGCCAGAAACTTAATGTGATATCAGACCATCCTACAAAGCAAATGACTTAATCTTTGTTGCCCACCAGACTCAAGACAAGTGTCAGGAACATCAGGACCTATATATGTCTTTCATTGACCTAAGGTTTTTGACTCCATCAATCATGAAAGCCTTCTGCAAAGTACTGGCTACATTTGGATCCCCTTAAAAATACATTAAGGTCCTGAGGCTCCTCCACAACCTGATGGCTGCAGTCTTTCTTTGTAGTAGATCAAAGACAGGTCCATTGTCATCCAAACTGGGGTCACCCCAATTCTGATTTCCATTTTTTTTTTCTTACTGTCATCCTGGTTTTCATTAAGGACTGCCTCCTTGCCAGAATTGACATTGAATTCTGAGTGAATGAAGGGCTTTTCAATCTAGGATGTTTTCTCTCAAAGACTAAATTATTCAAAACAACCATTCTTGATCTCCAATATGTTGATTACTGTGCTATCCTTGTGTACACTGAAGAAAACCTCTAGACTGTGCTAGATCTCTTCACAGAAGCCTAGCAAAACTTTTGGCCTTTCTCTCAACATCGAGAAGACTAAAACATGTTCAATCAGCCTCCTCCAGGCCATGAATATAACATCCACCTACCCTTCTCTTCAAATTACCATAGAGGGAAAGACGCTGAAAATAGCCTACCACTTCCCTTATATCCATACCTCAGTAGCCACCTATCTCAGAGAGTGAATATTGATGAAGAGATCCACCACAGGATTTGGTACACGAGCACCTCCTCTATGAAATTACTTTGACATGTTTTTATTGATCATGATCTCTGGAAAGACACCAAGATCTACAATGTAGTCATCATCCCCACTCTCCTCTACAGAAGTAAAATATGGGTGACCTATCATCATCATCTCAAGAGTCTGGTATTACCAACAATGCCTCATGAAAATCTTTTTTGGCAGATGGGAAGATCCCCACTTAAATGCTAGGGATGTGTGAAGCTTCAGTCCCTGATTCATTCAGCAGAGATTCGGCCTGATTCAGTGGCTGAATCTTTGAATCTGAATCAAATCAGGAGACCCTTTAATCTCTTTGAATCAAATTCTAACCCTCTGAATTGATTCAGAAGGATTCGGTGATTCAGATGTAGAGATTTAAATATTTTTTAAATATACCTCAAGGTACCAGGCAGCTTATGAATGCTACAATGGTGGGTGCCCCAAGTCAGCACTTTGAGTATAGCCCCGGCTCTGCTGGTACCCCCCCCCCCCCCCCCCACAGTCAGGGTCCCCCAACTCATCTGCCACGACTTGATGGTATATGTAAAGAAGGAGGAGGTTCGGTGGTGTTTTCCTCCCCTCTTGACCCGAAGACACGGTACTCACGGGTGCGCCGTGGTGCTCCTCAGGGTTCCGCCTCCCCTACACCCCATCCACTCACCAACCACTCGGATATTCAGGCCTTCACCCCCTTGACTGTGGATCAGATGTTGGCTCCAATAATCTGGCCCACTGCCGGGGTGCCGATCAAACCTGGAACTTCAGTCCCTGGTCTCAGGGGACTGAGCCACAGGTGCCACGCATCCTCCCCAAGAGGAATGCAGCCTGGATATTCTAATGCTGAGGGGCTGGAAACTGCCCATCCCCAGCCTGGTACCAGCCACTGGCCCTGCTCCCCTGCCGTGGGGCAGTGCCTCCAGAGCTGCTGCAGCCAGCACACGGAGCCTCTGCTCGGCCAGCATACTCCCAGCTGGCTTCCTCCCCACTGCTGGCTTCCGGTAGGCTTTGTAAATTACCCATGGCGGTGGCTGCAGCTGACATAATCAACTGGCTGCTACCCCGCCTGGGAAGCAGCCGCTTGAAAAGCTGGCAAAACGAGGCATGGGTGGCTCAGCTCTCCCTTTTGGGAACATCAGGGTTTGCCCCCAGAGTTTCTGAACACTGTGGGGGTTTCTCACCACCACAGTGGGGTGGATGAAGCATCCCACAGGAATGCATTGGACTATGATAGCTACATCCCCCCCAACACTATTTTAAAACTAAACATACTTTACAATTCTTGTTAAGGAGTCAAGGAAACAGACTTAATCAGTGAAAGCTTCAAACAAACATGTGTCAAGGCCACAATTGGTTTCAAGATCTGATTACATCACATCTTGATGCAGATAGTAACATCCACAGTAGGATTGGATTACCACATCATGCTATCAACAAATTGCTTTCATCCAAAGGAAACACTTGATTGATGCTGGACTGAACTAAACATATGGATGTGCACATCCTCATTACTACTTACTGGGTAAGAATATTGTGATCCTCTTTCTCCTCTTTCTAAATTGTTCCACAATTTAAATAACCGAGGTGTCCTTTTCATCACCCAAATGGTCACCAAAACATCCTCCTATCTTATGTGCTTTATATACTTTGTCCACAAAAATTTTTTATAGCTGATTGCTTCATTTTCTATGTAGGTGAGTAAAGTTCCTGTTTTCAATAAGTGTGCTCTCAGTGAAGTAAGAGAGGAAACTTTGGCCACCTTTTGAAAAAAAAAGAAAACCCCAAAATAAACTTGAACTCAATTCTTGGCTGTGTCGTAATGCACAGCACAGTTTTGCTGAAACAGCTCAATCTAAAATGCACATATACTGGGGCTTTCATTCTAACTAATTTATTAATAAGGGCTATGTTACATTCTATAAACTTATGGTGTTTTGAGGTGCAACTGTTATCATTAGGATAAATTACATATCAACACAAAGTTGCAATGTTAACTAGCAAGAGATTAACAGAATTTGAGAGATGGTGTTTAGATATTCATGATACTAAGTGCTGAACAGTCTGAGGGGTAAAAAGGGAGGTACAGTTAATAAGGTATTTTTAACTAATTTAGTTTCCTCATCTTTTACCTTTATATGTGAACATACTGAGGCAGAATTATCCTACCTATCAGTAATAAGAAGACTGAATTTCAGGCTCTTATTCAAGCATTTTAAAATCAGAAATTGAACAACAGCAGCATATTTTTGCTTTCACTGCAAATTGAACAACAACAGTATATTTTTGCTTTCACTGCAAATACCTGAGACCCCTGGGGCTGCTCACTGGATAATTTGTCTGATCTAGAGTCTTGCTGTTCTTCAAACAGAATTCATATTAACCCAAAATAAGTTTTTGGACAATCTTATAATACTAGATGCTCTAAGGGCATAGAAATATGCCAAAACGCCTGGGCTGAGGTTCTGAACACTTTTATTAGTCCCTGGCTCTGTGCTAAAAAGAAATTAATTGCAGAAATGTTTCACAATTTTTTTCTTAGTTGTTTCAATCAGACTGTGGATATTGGAATATGTGTTTTGTGTTTTTATTGAAAACATTCAGACAACTATTGGTGCCTCTTTTTCTTCAGCATTCAGAAAGTGGTATCATGTCACCTTAATTTCTAAAAAACAAGGTGAAATCTACAAACTGGAAAAGTTTTCTCCACCTAGTTCATTCACTAAAACTTATTTTATACATGTTCATGCATGTGTGCATGCATTAAAGTCGGAATATATATGTATGCAGTGCCTTAGCTGAAGCTTGTGTTATTTTTTTAATTACTAAATTCAAGTAAAATGATGAAAGCTGTTTTCCAATTTCTATAGCTGGTAAAGGTCAATATGTTAATATTCCAACATATTAATATAGTTCTATGCCAGTTTCAAGAGAATTGCTGACTCCTTTTTCTAATTTCAAAGTTCATGAAGTAGTGTTCCTTTAGCTGTGATGGTGAAGGGAGCATGCAGTAAATAAGATTTGTTTCTTTGCTTCCTTGCCCAACTCGTATCAGAAGCAAGATTTACAAACAAGCTGGAAAAAAGGCCATACTTAAATAACAAATGTAAAGTCTACCAACCTAACTCCACTGTCACTAAGATTAGCACACCCTGTAACAAATAATTGGAATCCAGAGACCTACACAAACCTATGGCAAAATGAAATCTACCTTATCCAATGAACCAAATGCCCTCATGGAAACTAAATAACTGCTACTCCATCTCTAACCACAGTTCTTACCCGGTAGGAAAACCTACTTAATACCTTTAGAAGATAAGCATAACTTTCCTGGAAACAAAAATCCATGGATTTGACACCAACAATGTTTTTGTGCCCTATTTATAACTCACCTGTTCCCTCTGCTAAACTCTGTCATACTCCACAGGTGATAACACATTCTGTACTTTTTATTTTTTTGTTCTGTTTTTTGTTTTTTTATCATGTTTATCAACTTTAGTTTGTAAGTTCTTATAACTTCTCTTTGCTCACCAGGTTTATGACCCACTGCTCCATTTCAAGTAATCACTTTTATTAATGGGGTTAAAAAAGTAATTGTTCTAACTGGCATTTAAGCTGTAATGGTTTCTTTTTCCAGACCTGAGGAATTACATTTTGTCATTAAAAGTTTGTCTAACACCTTTCCCAACCATAAAGCTGGTCCAATAAAATATATTACAAAAAAAGAGGGAGAGGGAGAGAATATATTGAACTAGCTACTATCCAAAACTGTCTGCTTTGAATATAAAATTCCTGTCCAGTTGAACAGCAAATGACTACAAACTGCCATTTAAAAGTTTAAGAGTTTTACACAGAGTCAGCAACAACCTTCTTATTCCATATACACTGTATGGAAATCTGCATTGAGTGACAGTCCTGATTAGGTTGCCAATCTGGTTAACGGTATGAGAGAAACAAAAACAACCTTCTGCCCCAGGCCTCAACACACACACACACACACACACACACACACTGTAGATGACAAATGCATAGAGTGAACTGAGGGAGCACTGTGTTCACAGCTACTGAAATACAGTAATTAGTTTGCCTGTAAAATGTGACATCCAGTACCAAGGCGATAAATCTGAGGTAATAAATGCAAAGAAATAATTACAAATGGAACTACAATTACTTCATAGATAATTTTTAGATAGGAATGGCACAAAATTACTTAAACATAAGTCAAATCTGAGTCTTCCCTAAACAGCTTGCACAGTATCCCCTTTTCCATTTCTGGGCAGGCATTTATTGTAAACCCATCATGTCAAAATCAAAGTATTATCTTTGTTTCTAATTGGCGATGAGTGGAAACTGGAACTGAAACTCATACTCTCTAAAGTTTAGATAGATTTGAATCCATGTTGCATAGAGTTTGGTCTCATCCCTTCTTTTAACTATATGAGGGGGGAAAAACAATAAAGTAAAGCAATGTGGAAATAAGGAAGCACTTGATATGAGAAAAACTGAACAATACAGACCTTCCACTTGGAAATGGAACCATGCTGCGAACACCATGGCTAGGTACAGACAGTTGACAGTGTGTAGACAAAATGAGGGGCATGTGTGCACGACACTTTAAAGTGGGTTAAATGCTTTTTCACTGCTTTAATGGTGTTGGTATTTGCACATGTTGGTGGCATACTGCGCAGTAATTCCAGTCACTGTAGCAAATTCAGCAGTGTAATGTGCCTTAAATGACTTGGGGCACAAGTCGCAAGCCCTACAGCCATGGAGTGAAGAACCAGGCTCCATGAAGCTCAGGGTGTCTGCAGGAAGCCCGTGCAGGCCACCTGGCAGCAGGCCGGGAAGGCAGGCTCCACCCAAGGGGAAAAAAAAAAAAGTGTCGAGTCTGATCTTTTTTCTTTTTTTTCCCCTGGAGCCTGCCTGCCTACCTGCCTGAACTGCATGAGGATCCAGTGCTTCCCTCCGTGGCTGTGGTGCCCCCTCCCGGCTTACCCAAACTGAATCCCTCAGGTGGGTGTTGCCTGAAGGGGGGCATGCCACTGCTGTGGAGGGAAGCGCCAGACCCCCCCCCCCCCCCCCCAGTCCAGGGACTGCCCTACCCCCCGCCCCCCCCCCCCCCTCCCCCAGTCCAGGGACTGCTCTGCCCGTTGGCAACTCGTCCTCCGTTCCTTGCCACTTATAGAGGCAGATAATTTCAGGTGTGTGCACAACACAGGGGTTAAAGGGCCCTAAATTGATGTTGTATTTTTAAAAACCCACCACTTCAATTTAGGACCCCTGTTTCATCTACACACACCCAAAAAGCCTGAGTTGGAACTGATCCAATCTTCACAGGTTTCTCCAAGCTGCAAAGGTTAAACCAATAAAGGATGTAACTCAGGTTCAGGCTTCAGTTAGCCAAGGCAGACAGAAGCTTGCATTGCTGAGGCCCAAAGGGAGGGTTTGGTCCAGCACACCTCCCAACCTGCTGAGCAGGGACTCTCTCTGATCGGCTGCCCAGCACACACCAGCAACCCTGTACTCTGCATGTGGGGCAGGGAGCCCCCTCTCTTGGTGCTGGCACCCCCGACTAAAGGTCTGCCCATCACAGGGGAGCCCCACACCTCAGGAGTTTTCCCCTGCCCGAGCCCAGGCTTCCCCCAAGCCAGGGTATGGCGAGCTGTAAGGAGCCTCACGCTGAAGGTTATTTGCCTTGTGCTGCTGGTCCAGCTGCTCAGCCCTGCCCCATGACAGTTCCTGATCTGCAGAGAAAAGGGGAAGGAGTCCCCCATCCTGGTGCTGAGCCAGACAGAGTCTGCCCACACTGGGGGAGTCCAATGCCTCAGGGGGTTTCCCCCACACCATCCAGGCACCCCTTAAGCCAGGGAATGGCCAGCACAGCAGAGAGGGGTAGAGTGAAAGAATAATGCAGTTTCCCCCTCTGCCAAGTTGGGCTCCTGCCAGCAAAGCAGGCAGGAGCAGGGGAGAACAAACATGGGAGTTTCTGCTGGTCAGATCCCAGCTCAGCAGAAGGGGAAGCCAGTGTGTTTTTTCCCCAGCAGTGCCTGCCTGCTCTGCTGACTGGACTGCTCATCAGAGTGGCTGTGTGGTCTGGCTGGGGTCAGCTAGGCGCTGGGCTGGAGCAGGGAGCATGAGCCGAGTTCCAGCCTGCTTCCCTCTGAGGGGAGGTTAGCGGGAAGCCACAAAGCATCCTGGGATACCAGAGGACAGTGACCTATGTTGAGTCAAGAGCTGATCTGGTACCGAAGTTTGACAGACCATGCTAACCTGAACTGATTAAATCTGATACTACATCCATTCACTCTATCTTAAACTGGGTTCTCATTTTGAAACCACTGTACTTCTGTTCTGCTATAGTTTTAGACTGGTTTAGATAGGTTTTATACCAGTTTATGTGTAATTTCTGTCCCTAGCCCATATGTGCATTTCTTGGTGCCCATTTGGAATCTGTTGGGTATTTTTAAACCATATGTCTTCTTCCAGGGTGGATACATTGTGGATGTTTTTCTTCTTGCTCCTGGACAAATCATCCTTAATCATTAAACCAAGGTGCAACTAAATTCAACAACTCTTACTAAATATCCTCTCTATAAATTAAGACATGCTATATTAGATTTTTCATATTCAGTGGAACATTATCCCTTTGGAATTGCTTAGCTTTTTAACCATTTATTGTCCTGAGTTCATGTTCAAACTGATTCACATAGAATAAGGCAAGCTTTTGTTCAAAACTTAAACTGAACATGTATCAAAACTCTAGAGAAAATCATAATTATTTTACCTGACAAAATAGTCATAATTATCCAGGATTCTACTGACCCAGGCCATCTAACAGTACCCACACACTACAGGAAGAAAGAGCTATACATGATTTAAATTAGAAAGGGCATTATATTAAAAGTAAAGGAAAGCAGTTTAGTGTTACGCATTTGTTTTCTTTTTATTCATACTTTTTTCTGTTTTACAATAATAATGATAACTGCTATGAATTACATTTGTATGCAAGTCAAAGGTTCAATAAAAAGAAAGGCACATTTAGATAACTAAATGCTCACGGCTGGCATCTGGTCAATAGATAGACGGTCTATAGTGCCATCTGTTAATTTATTCTGTGTGTTCCTTGTCTACCCCCACATGCAGTTATATAAGGGGGAAGAGGGTGTCAAGAGAGGACAACAAAGGGAATTATGGAATTACATTTTTTTCCATTTTGATTTTCATGTAGAAAACTCGGGTAAAAGCAAGCAGCTCTTTAGTCTTAGGCTGTAGTTTTTTATAAATTTGGTCTGCTGAGAGCCCCAATTAATCCTTTCATTTATTTGTTAAAACAAAAAAATGTATTTGCTTTATGGGATGTGTGATTCACCCCTTCAAGTCATTTGGTTTGGATGGTATTACAGGTTCCAATGGGACATTTTGCAAGGAAAAAAAGGTTAATCACAATGCCTTCCTTGATAATATGGGTAATTACATTCAACCTAGGTAAATACCCCCTGCAGGTCCAATTAACTATTCTACTTCCTGTCCTAAATTTTTGTGCAGTATTGCTACACACTGTTCTACAACTACTGCATTCCACCCTATGAGCAGCTGCACTTCATTCACAGCTGAAGTGATTCCTGTATATAGCAAGCATGATTTGTACAGTATTTTACCATGAAAGGGTCAAACTATTCTTCTTTTCACAACTGAAAGAAAAAATATGTATATTTTAGAAGAACCATTGTGTTATCATTTATGTA
Source organism: Alligator sinensis (assembly GCF_000455745.1). Lineage (NCBI taxonomy): Eukaryota > Metazoa > Chordata > Crocodylia > Alligatoridae > Alligator > Alligator sinensis. The sequence continues at coordinate 2,899,409 of NW_005841937.1, read as the reverse complement.
TGCTACAAAAAGATCATTTCTATGTGCATTGTCAATACTACATACTGCATGCGGTTTCCATTCTGTTTCCTTCGATGCTTTTGGAACCAATTGAAGTCGAAATATCCTGGAAGAAAAGTTCAGTTTTTGCACCCCCTGGTTTCAATTATTTTTAAATCTGACGCACAAACACAGCTTTTAAAGATATGTGACTGAAGTGCCAAATAAGGATCTTTTGATTTTTTGAAATACATGTGGTTGAAATCTGAGACCCACTTGCTGCCAAGCCACAGTATTTGGAATAGAGTATTGGCACAAGAAAATAAGCCATTGTTCAGAGTATAATTTTAAGAGAGGCTATCTGACAAAAAGGAAAACGTAAATTCTTATACTTTAGCTCATGGTTATAGGACAATCCCATAATCCTTTGTTAAACATTTAGAGGGTGAAATACAGATTCAAGTGCTGTTTATTCAAGCTCTCAGTGGTAATCCCTTGCTCTAAAACTACACTAGGCCATGCTTAAACTTTTTTTTTTTTTTGCATTATAAAAAGGATCAAAATTATGTGAAATCACAACATGGCCATGGAATTTGGCCACTGTATCAATATTGTTTCCAGTCCTGTGCAATGTGTGCTAATGTTGCCTTGTTTTACAATTCAGTTTTTGTCAGGATTTTTGCCAACAGCTTTAGTAGTAGTAGTAATGGGCTCACAGTAAAATAAAAACACCTTATAGAGAGTAAAGCATCATTAGATAAGATATCAGTAACTTGACATTGCCACATTTCAGATATCAAAAGATTAGGTTTGCTGTATGCTAAATTATTTAAACATTTATCTGAGCCTGATGTAGTGGAGTCAAATCTGTGTTCAGAGGCAATCTCAAGTTTGACTGAGTGATAAGCAATCAACCTACGTTTGATTGTATCTAAGTTATAGATTGCACAAAAATGAATTCTATTATAGTAACCACTCCTGGAGATATTAATGAATAAGAAGGAAAAGACTTAAGTGTGAAGAAATACTTGAACAAATGAAGGAAGACATTTAATCTATGGCATTTGATTATGCATAATACATAGGAATAAGATTAGAAGAAAAACTGCACAACCCTGGATACTTATATGAATACAAAGTTGAAAAGTTAAATTAACAAAACGAGAAGTCTACAACCCTGAGTATGAACATAAACAATGTGTAATACAGTAGTTTGTTTTTAATCTCAGGTAAAACTAGCTAAAAGAAAGACAGCTGTAAGAACATGATATAGAAACCAAGATGTCATTAAATCAACTACATGGTAATGTGCAATCTAAGAGATGATGATGCAACACACTCTAATGGCAGACTAAAGTAGCTGATAATTTACAAACACACATTCTTCTTTTCTAGTAGTTCTGGATTATATTAGGACATTATTTCTTCTAATAAAGATTTTGTTCCCAAGCCACAAAATTTAGATATAGGTTGGCCCTAATCATCAACCTTGCATCCTGGTTCAGGTTGATTTTGTATTGCCCTCAAAGTCTGGAAATACTGCTCACTGTCTAGGCCCTCATTCAGAATTATTATTGGACTAAAGTGATTTTAGTAACCAACTTACTTTATTCTCCTCAGAGTTATTCATTTTTTATGGTTAGCAATGGCCACATCAACAAATTGGTGGCTTCGGTCTTTTAAACAAAACTTACGTAAGGTTTCCAGGTAATGCTAACTCCTGACACAAGACCTGGAAGGAGATCCAAGAAATGTACTGGGGCAAAACTATCACTTCATATGCTATTTCAATCTTATCTGATCATCAATGGTGTTACAAAGAATCCAGTATCACATTGAGAAATACCTTCTTAGCAAAAGTATCCTATGGACTACACCAGGGATGCCCAACCCGTGGCTTCGGAGTCACATGTCGCTCTTCAGAAGTTAATATGCATCTCCTTGAATCTTTGCACAAGCATACGGTGACCAGCTTCCATAGCCGTTATGTTACATCATGTGAAACAACTGCTCACTGCGAACACATTACTCAGTTTGGACTCAGAAGTTTGGACTCTGGAACCATGGGTTGGCCACCCCTGAACTATGCAGTAATTTGCACTGAGGTAAGGAGAAAATATTCACCAAAAATGCTGATATGCCAAATTCTACCTTTGGTTACATGAGCCTGGTTCTCATGGAGGTCAGAGGTCAACAGTTTCTGCCTATATAAGCATAATATGGACTAAGAAATAGTCCAGTTCTACACACACTGACTCATGTGAAAAGTCCTATTAAAATTAATGTGTAAAATATATGCCAGACTACAAAAATGCATGCACATTTTATATCATTAAAATCTCCAACTGGGTGCATGCAAGCCAGAATTTGATGCACGTGTATATAAATATGCTCCAAACTAATTTTTACATATACAAGATCATTTGTTAATATGCACTTCTAAATTTTTTAACTCTGCATATCCTAACTTAAGGCAAGTGAGGATCTAAATATAACAAAAGTCTGTTGAGACTGAAACAAAGGAGGTTTGTAGAAACAGCAGAAAATCTCTCCTGAGGTTTCCATTTTGTCATGCTGAACGGGTTCACATAATTTAATTCCTGCACCTGAATACTGGAATGTGCTTAATTTAACTTAGTTTCACCTTATATTTGTTTTAAGCTAAAGCTTTTACCTATATTGAAATTACCTCAAACTTTTTTTTTTCCCAAAAAGTGATTTTTTCCCCCAAAATTTCTGTGTCATTTAAAACAAAAATAATGGTTCTTCCTTTCACTGTTTATCTTCCCCTGGGATAACTGCTACTCAATGGGTACATCTACACCTGTGCTTTACTGCCAAATAAACTAATTAACTCTGCAGTAAAGTGTGACAGTCTACATGTGTGCTGGTATTATGGCGCAGTAGATTAATTAACTCTGCTGCAAAGATAGTCCTGTAGGGGACAGTACTATCTTATGGTGGAGTACTTACATGTGATCAAACGAACATGTAGACTGTGACAGGGGCTGGCTGGGGCACCAAGGTGCTAAGGTCCAGGGGGCTCCCTGCACCATAGCACCATTGTGCTCCAGCCAGTCCCTCCACCACCTGACGCCACCACCCAGAGCCTGGGGTTGACCCCCATGACTTTTGGCAGCCTGGAGCTGCCCTGCCCTGGTTCTAACTGTAGTGGTGCTGGGCCCACATGTAAATGCTGTGCTTCAGAGCAGCTAACTCCAGCACAAAGTGCACCAAAGTTTATTTCATCACATTAATTGCTCATGTAGATGCACCTAGTATGTAGCATGTCATGATCTACATAGCAACTGAGGGATGTAGTGTCAGGGTATATTTACATACTGTAGACAAAGCCCACCCTAAATATTCATTAGCAAACTTTTTTGCGTTGAGAGAAACAGATATAAAGCATTGGTGGTACCTGTCATCTGGCTTTAAGTTTTTCCTGTCAGAACACTGAAATAATCTGAACCAAAATATTTTCTTTTGATTTAAGAGAATTAGCGCATAATACATTTGGAAATCATTTATCACTCATTAGGGATTCTCTAAATAGAAATGATTTGAAACATAGGTTATGTAAAAATCCTGTAAACTAATAACTTCAGTCTCTAGGATACTGAACAATTACTAGACATTTTTATGAGTAAACACATTTGCAGAAGCCATCTATTAAAATGACACAAAAAATGAACCGAGTTAGTAGAAAACTTTCAGACATACACTTTTTGAGAATTGCCTTCCTTCAGAGAATTTGCTATCCTTTTTCCTGGCCCTCCCCCCTTCCCTGTCCCACCTACAACACCACTGAACAATTTTTTTAACTCATTATAAAGTTTTTCTTTCAACATGTGTGGTACATTGACTAGCTAAATAAAAACACAGCTGGAAAAACTAAGGTGGACACCAAAATGAGTCACCAGGCAGCTGGATATAGTCAAAGATTTGAACAGAAAAACCTGCTACATAAGATGGGTGATGATTGTCTGTCATCCTTCAGAGGGCATGAAGAAAAGGATGCAAGACAGGATTGGGTAATTATACTGTCTCAATTAGTTTGAGGTAGAATAGATTTACCTCTGTATATTAGAAATTAACACCACTGCCTTCCTTTTTCATTCTTGTAACACCTACTAAAATGTGTGACATCCCTGTAGAATCAATACACAAATGTTACAATGGCACAAAATATAGTAAGTAGTTCCAGTGCTTCATCAACTAGACAAGAGATCAGCAACCTTTAGCAATGGCAAGCTGAATTAACACAGCTGGGTTCAAAATTGGGCTGTCATTTCTGGCAGCTGCC